>NC_084734.1:24536076-24813576 GCF_033978785.1 Entelurus aequoreus
GAGACTCAGATTTCCCTCGCCCGGACGTGGGTCACCGGGGCCCCCCTCTGGAGCCAGGCCCGGAGTTGGGGCACGATGGCGAGCGCCTGGTGGCCGGGCCTGTCCCCATGGGGCCCGGCCGGGCACAGCCCGAAGAGGCAACGTGAGTCCCCCCTCCAATGGGCTCACCACCCATAGCAGGGGCATTAGAGGTAGGGTGCAATTTGAGCTGGGCGCAAGCCGAAGGCAGGGCACTTAGCGGTCCGATCCTCGGCTACAGAAGCTAGCTCTTGGGACGTGGAACATCACCTCGCTGGGGGGGAAGGAGCCTGAGCTAGTGCGCAAGGTGGAGAAGTTCCGGCTAGATATAGTCGGACTCACTTCGACGCACAGCAAGGGCTCTGGAACCAGTTCTCTCGAGAGGGGCTGGACTCTCTTCCACTCTGGCGTTGCCAGCAGTGAGAGGCGACGGGCTGGGGTGGCAATTCTTGTTGCCCCCCGGCTCAGAGCCTGCACGTTGGAGTTCAACCCAGTGGATGAGAGGGTAGCTTCCCTCCGCCTTCGGGTGGGGGGGGGGTCCTGACTGTTGTTTGCGCTTACGCGTCAAACAGCAGCTCAGAGTACCCACCCTTTTTGGATTCCCTCGAGGGAGTACTTGAGAGTGCTCCCCGGTTGATTCCCTCGTTCTACTGGGGGACTTCAACGCTCATGTTGGCAACGACAGTGAAACCTGGAGAGGCATGATTGGGAAGAATGGCCGCCCGGATCTGAACCCGAGTGGTGTTTTGTTATTGGACTTTTGTGCCTGTCACAAATTGTCCATAACGAACACCATGTTCAAGCATAAGGGTGTCCATATGTGCACTTGGCACCAGGGAACCCTAGGCTGTAGTTCCATGATCGACTTTGTAGTTGTGTCATCGGATTTGCGGCCTAATGTTTTGGACACTCGGGTGAAGAGAGGGGCGGAGCTTTCTACGGATCACCACCTGGTTGTGAGTTGGCTGCGATGGTGGGGGAGGATGCCGGACAGACCTGGCAGGCCCAAACGCATTGTGAGGGTTTGCTGGGAACGTCTGGCAGTCTCCTGTCAGAGAGAGTTTCAATTCCCACGTCCGGAGGAACTTTGAACATGTCACGAGGGAGTTGCTGGACATTGAGTCCGAGTGGACCATGTTCCGCACCTCTATTGTCGAGGCGGCTGATTGGAGCTGTGGCCGCAAGGTAGTTGGTGCCTGTCGTGGCGGTAATCCTAGAACCCGTTGGTGGACACCGGCGGTGAGGGATGCCGTCAAGCTGAAGAAGGTGTCCTATCGGGTTCTTTTGGCTCATAGGTCTCCTGAGGCAGCGGACAGGTGCCGGCAGGCCAGGCGTTGTGCGGCTTCAGCGGTCGCGGAGGCAAAAACTCGGACATGGGAGGAGTTCGGGAAAACCATGGAAAACGACTTCCGGACGGCTTCGAAGCGATTCTGGACCATCATCCGCCGCCTCAGGAAGGGGAAGCAGTGCACTATTAACACCGTGTATGGTGAGGATGGTGTTCTGCTGACCTCGACTGCGGATGTTGTGGATCGGTGGAGGGAATACTTCGAAGACCTCCTCAATCCCACCAACACGTCTTCCTATGAGGAAGCAGTGCCTGGGGAATCTGTGGTGGGCTTTCCTCTTTCTGGGGCTGAGGTTGCTGAGGTTGTTAAAAAGCTACTTGGTGGCAAGGCCCCGGGGGTAGATGAGATCCGCCCGGAGTTCCTTAAGGCTCTAGATGCTGTGGGGCTGTCTTGGCTGCATCATCGCATGGACATCGGGGGCGGTACCTCTGGATTGGCAGACCGGGGTGGTGGTTCCTCTCTTTAAAAAGGGGAACCGGAGGGTGTGTTCTAACTATCGTGGGATCACACTCCTCAGCCTTCCCGGTAAGGTCTATTCAGGTGTACTGGAGAGGAGGCTACGCCGGATAGTTGAACCTCGGATTCAGGAGGAACAGTGTGGTTTTCGTCCTGGTCGTGGAACCGTGGACCAGCTCTATACTCTCGGCAGGGTCCTTGAGGGTGCATGGGAGTTTGCCAAACCAGTCTACATGTGCTTTGTGGACTTGGAGAAGGCATTCGACCGTGTCCCTCGGGAAGTCCTGTGGGGAGTGCTCAGAGAGTATGGGGTATCGGACTGTCTGATTGTGGCAGTCCGCTCCCTGTATGATCAGTGCCAGAGTTTGGTCCGCATTGCCGGCAGTAAGTCGGACACGTTTCCAGTGAGGGTTGGACTCCGCCAAGGCTGCCCTTTGTCACCGATTCTGTTCATAACTTTTATGGACAGAATTTCTAGGCGCAGTCAAGGCGTTGAGGGGATCCGGTTTGGTGGCTGCAGGATTAGGTCTCTGCTTTTTGCAGATGATGTGGTCCTGATGGCTTCATCTGGCCAGGATCTTCAGCTCTCACTGAAACGGTTCGCAGCTGAGTGTGAAGCGACTGGGATGACAATCCGCACCTCCAAGTCCTAGTCCATGGTTCTCGCCCGGAAAAGGGTGGAGTGCCATCTCCGGGTTGCGGAGGAGACCCTGCCCCAAGTGGAGGAGTTCAAGTACCTCGCAGTCTTGTTCACGAGTGAGGGAAGAGTGGATCGTGAGATCGACAGGCGGATCGGTGCGGCGTCTTCAGTAATGCGGACGCTGTATCGATCCGTTGTGGTGAAGAAGGAGCTGAGCCGGAAGGCAAAGCTCTTTATTTACCGGTCGATCTACGTTCCCATCCTCACCTATGGTCATGAGCTTTGGTTTATGACCGAAAAGACAAGATCACGGGTACAAGCGGCTGAAATGAGTTTCCTCCGCCGGGTGGCGGGGCTCTCCCTTAGAGATAGGGTGAGAAGCTCTGCCATCCGGAGGGAGCTCAAAGTAAAGCCGCTGCTCCTCCACATCGAGAGGAGCCAGATGAGGTGGTTCGGGCATCTGGTCCGACCGGTAGGAGGCCACGGGGAAGACCCAGGACACGTTGGGAAGACTATGCTGGCCTGGGAACGCCTCGGGATCCCCCGGGAAGAGCTGGATGAAGTGGCTGGGGAGAGGGAAGTCTGGGCTTCCCTGCTTAGGCTGCTGCCCCCGCGACCCGACCTCAGATGAGCGGAAGAAGATGGATGGATGGATAGAATCAGAAATACTTTATTAATTTAGCCGTGGCGCCAGGCCACGATTAGATACATATAGGAGAAACCCTCAATGAAATTTTGTTTCAATGATTATTACAACCACCATGATGTTTTTGCTGATATTAAGAGTTTGGATTAATACAAATGTTTGTGATGCCATGACACGTTAGAATGGCTTTGAAAGCTGTACGTATGCGCATTGCGTGTGCAAGGGGGAGCCTGACAACCGACGAACTGTCAAAAAATCAATCGAATCAATTGATAGATTATATATGTACGTTCTATTAAATAGTTACATAGTTCAATGATCATGGTCAAACTAAATTGTATGCATGTACGAGCCCAAGATGTCCAAACATGGCAGATCACGCGCAGTTGCCTTGGGTTTTATGATCTGACTCATGACTAGAAAACTCCACAGATGTAGTGTAACACTTTTAATTTGCACATTTGAACATTTAAAAAACAAAAATATTTTCTCAAAATGGATGCTAAAAGGAACATGTAGCCAGTGGAGTAAAAAACACAGGGTTAATATGTTTGTAACAATTCTTCCCTGTGAGCAAGCGAGCTGCAGCTTTTTGGACCAGTTGTAGTCTGTGAATAGAAAACTGGTAAGGCCAAAAATTTTGAAAATTGTAGTAATCGAAAAGTGAAGAAATTAACATATTCAAAACCCTTGGAAACCGAATTCACCGTCAAGTATTTGCTGTGAAATAGCACGTATTCGCTAGAGACATTTAGTATGTTGGAACAATTCAACAACAAACTGGACTTGCTTGGATCTGTAAGTGTAGCTATGGAATTCTTATAAAATAATGACAATGTATCAAGAAAGAATGCAGCAACTCAAATATCTATCAGAGTAAACTTTTAAAAGTAAAGGTTTTAATCGAGTAACAATTAGTTAACTCATTCATATTAGTTGTTTCCTTTGTTTACTCCACAGCTACCTATTGATCAAGGGGGCGGAGAAGGTAAGGCAATGTACATTGACACAGAAGGAACTTTCAGACCGGAGAGACTCCTGGCTGTAGCAGAAAGGTAAATCGATTGATACTCATTGTATATATTAACACCTAAGAGTTTTGCGTTTGACCTTTATCTCAGCGTCTCTCTCATCCATGTATATATATTGTTCTTTACTGATCCAGGGTAAATTACCGTAATATTTATTGGACCATTGGGCCCACCGGAATATAAGGCGCACTGCTGTTGAGCAGGTCTATTTTAATAGAAAAAGCGCATAGATGGGGTCATTTTATGATTTTTTTTTTGTGGGCGGTCTTATTTACGTCTTCTCCCTGTCATCTTTGTTGTACCGGTAGTTGTTCCATAGCGAGTTTACTGACAGATACAAGTTAAAACTGTTACATTAGAAAGTAACAGCGAAGGATGAATGCCCCACAACAAGAGGATAGAGAAAACAAGGAGCCTATTGACTACGGTGTCGGCGCGGGCTACAATGGCGGACTCACGCAAATATTCGGGACTTGGACTTTCACAATATTATGTCAGACCCACTCGACATCCATTGCTTTCGGTCTCCCCTAGATGGGGGGGGTTACCCACATATGCGGTCCTCTCCAAGGTTTCTCATAGTCATTCACATTGACGTCCCACTGGGGTGAGTTTTCCTTGCCCGTATGTGGGCTCTGTACCGAGGATGTCGTTGTGGCTTGTACAGCCCTTTGAGACACTTGTGATTTAGGGCTATATAAATAAACATTGATTGATTGATTGACTTATGCAGATCCCATATACACAACAGCAGGAACCAATATGTAAGAAAAGTTGGTTTTGCATAATGGGTAAAAAACGGCAGATGTCTTTTAATAGGTGCCATTTTGGGGTCCTTATACACACACCACAATAATACTAGTATGTTGAAGCACACCACATCTGACTACAGTAGCCGTAATGTGCAGACAATCCATCAAGCGGTGTGGCTTTGCAGCTTACCAAAGTAGTACTAAAACATTTTGAAAGATTTTTGAGGGCCGTGTGTAATGTTCTATATTCTCAATGAAACATCAATGTATTGGGCTTGCTTGCTAACTTGTACTTGCTTAAAGGCCTACTGAAATGATTTTTTTTTTATTTAAACGGGGATAGCAGATCTATTCTATGTGTCATACTTGATCATTTCGCGATATTGCCATATTTTTGCTGAAAGTATTTAGTATAGAACAACGACGATAAAGATCGCAACTTTTGGTATCTGATAAAAAAAGGCTTGCCCCTACCGGAAGTAGCGTGACGTAGTCAATTGAACATATACGCAAAGTTCCCTATTGTTTACAATGATGGCCGCATGAAGTGAGATAAATTCGGACAGAGAAAGCGACGATTTCCCCATTAATTTGAGCGAGGATGAAATATTTTTAAATGAGGAAAGTGCAAGTGAAGGACTAGTGGGGAGTGGAAGATGCTGTGAGAGCCGGGGGTGACCTGATATTCAGCTGGAAATGACTACAACAGTAAATAAACACAAGACATATATATATACTCTATTAGCCACAACACAACCAGGCTTATATTTAATATGCCACAAATTAATCCCGCATAAAAACACCTAGGTGTTTGTTATGCTAGCTCCTAGCTACTAGCTCGAGCTAGTTATAGCTCGAGCGGGTAATATGGACGGGATCCTGTAAATATAACCCGCCAATACAATTCAAACACCTGCACAACACACACACTCACTCAGCCCAAACAACCGTTCACCTAACCCAAGGTTCATAAAGCTTATATATTTAATCAAAGTTACGTACATGACACGCACGTACTGGCAAGCAATCAAATGTTTGGAAGCGCGCGGGTGGGACCTGATATTCAGCTGGGAATGACTACAACAGTAAATAAACACAAGACATATATATACTCTATTAGCCACAACACAACCAGGCTTATATTTAATATGCCACAAATTAATCCCGCATAAAAACACCTAGGTGTTTGTTATGCTAGCTCCTAGCTCCTAGCTCCTAGCTACTAGCTCGAGCTAGTTATAGCTCGAGCGGGTAATATGGACGGGATCCCGTATATATAACCCGCCAATACAATTCAAACACCTGCATAACACACACACTCACTCAGCCCAAACAACCGTTCACCTAACCCAAGGTTCATAAAGCTTATATATTTAATCAAAGTTACGTACATGACAGGCACGTACGGGCAAGCAATCAAATGTTTGGAAGCGCGCGGGTGGGACCTGATATTCAGCTGGGAATGACTACAACAATAAATAAACATAAGACATATATATACTCTATTAGCCACAACACAACCAGGCTTATATTTAATATGCCACAAATTAATCCTAATGCTAGCTCCTAGCTACTAGCTCGAGCTAGTTATAGCAAGCGATCAAATGTTTGGAAGCGCAGCTGTGTACTCACGTTATCGCAACTGTGTATCCAAATCAAAGTCCTCCTGGTAAGAGTCTCTGTTGTCCGAGTTCTTCCATCTTGACTGCATCTTTCGGGAATGTAAACAAAGAAGCGCCGGCTGTGTACGTGTTGTTGCTGACTTCCCTCGCAAAATAGACACTTCGCACCGACAACTTTCTTCTTTGCTTGCTCAGCTTCTTTCTCCATAATGCAATGAACAAATTGCAACAGATTCACCAACACAGATGTCCAGAATACTGTGGAATAATGAGATGAAAACAGAGCTATTTCGTATTGACTTCAATGGTGTCCGAATACTTCCGTTTCAATGATTGACATCACGCGCATACGTCAACCCTCAGAGGCGTTTCGAACCGGAAGTTTAGCGGGAAATTTAAAATTGCACTTTATAAGTTAACCCGGCCGTATTGGCATGTGTTGCAATGTTAAGATTTCATCATTGATATATAAACTATCAGACTGCGTGGTCGGTAGTAGTGGCTTTCAGTAGGCCTTTAAAGGCCTACTGAAATGATTTTTTTTTATTTAAACGGGGATAGCAGATCCATTCTATGTGTCATACTTGATCATTTCGCGATATTGCCATATTTTTGCTGAAAGGATTTAGTATAGAACGACGATAAAGTTCGCAACTTTTGGTCGCTGATAAAAAAAAGCCTTGCCTATACCGGAAGTAGCGTGACGTCACAGGAGGAAGGATTCCTCACAATTCCCCGTTGTTTACAATGGAGCGAGAGAGATTCGGACCGAGAAAGCGACGATTACCCCATTAATTTGAGCAAGGATGAAAGATTCGTGGATGAGGAACGTTAGAGTGAAGGACTAGAGGCAGTGCAGGGTGTATCTTTTTTCGCTCTGACCGTAACTTAGGTACAAGGTCTCATTGGATTCCACACACTCTCCTTTTTCTATTGTGGATCACGGATTTGTATTTTAAACCACCTCGGATACTATATCCTCTTGAAAATGAGAGTCGAGAACGCGAAATGGACATTCACAGTGACTTTTATCTCCACGACAATACATCGTTGACGCACTTTAGCTACGGAGCTAACGTGATAGCATCGGGCTCAAATACAGATAGAAACAAAATTTAAAAAAAACCAGACTGGAAGGATGGACAGAAGATCAACAATACTATTAAACCATGAACATGTAAATACACGGTTAATAATTTCCAGCTTGGCGAAGCTTAACAATTGAAGCTAACTAACTTAGCTACGTAGCTAACGTGATAGTATCAGGCTCAAATGCAGATAGAAACAAAATTTTAAAAAACCCTGACTGGAAGGATAGACAGAAGATCAACAATACTATTAAACCATGAACATGTAAATACACGGTTAATAATTTCCAGCTTAGCGAAGCTTAACAATTGAAGCTAACTAACTTAGCTACGTAGCTAACGTGATAGTATCAGGCTCAAATGCAGATAGAAACAACATTTAAAAAAACCCTGACTGGAAGGATAGACAGAAGATCAACAATACTATTAAACCATGAACATGTAAATACACGGTTAATAATTTCCAGCTTAGCGAAGCTTAACAATTGAAGCTAACTAACTTAGCTACGTAGCTAACGTGATAGTATCAGGCTCAAATGCAGATAGAGACAAAATTAAAAAAAAACCTGACTGGAAGGATAGACAGAAGATCAACAATACTATTAAACCATGAACATGTAAATACACGGTTAATAATTTCCAGCTTGGCGAAGCTTAACAATTGAAGCTAACTACGGAGCGGAGGCGGGCGTTGTAGCTTTCGACGACACCCCGGCCGCCATCAGAGTCGGCAAGAAACATATATTTCCCCAAAGTTACGTACGTGACATGCACATAGCGACACGCACGTACGGGCAAGCGATCAAATGTTTGGAAGCCAAAGCTGTACTCACGGTAGTGCGTCTGCTATCCAGCTGAAACACAACACAACCTCCTGATTGTGTTGCTGTAGTCCGCTGCTAATACACCGATCGCACCTGCAACTTTCTTATTTGCAGTCTCCATTGTCCATTAAACAAATTGCAAAAGATTCACCAACACAGATGTCCAGAATACTGTGGAATTGTTCGATGAAAACAGAGCAGTTTATATGGTGACACATTGGGTACGAATACTTCCGTTGCCGTCATGACGTCACGCGCATACGTCATATCCAAAGGAGTTTTTCAACCGGAAGTTTAGCGGGAAATTTAAAATTGCACTTTATAAGTTAACCCGGCCGTATTGGCATGTGTTGCAATGTTAAGATTTCATCATTGATATATAAACTATCAGACTGCGTGGTCGGTAGTAGTGGGTTTCAGTAGGCCTTTAAGTCATTTATTGAACAGGCATCAGCCTGCAGTCCACAAGTATCTCTTATGTGTGACTGCCATCTACCGGTCACACTTATCATAACTTCATGTCCATCCATTCATTTTCTACCGCTTGTTGCGTCGAGGTCGGTAAGCACAACCAGAATTAATCCGTACATTAGGCGCACCAGATTTTTTAGAAAATGATGATCGTGACTGTCTCATAATTTAACCAGTGCACATAAACAGAACATTTTGTCACAAGAAGAATAAGGGGCACGTCTTTTTTATTTATTTTTTCCTCCAGTTTTAGATTTTTTTTAATCCACACATTGTCTAACATTATATATATTTACCCAAACATACAGTTCAGGTCAGAAATGTATGTAGATGCATTCATCATGTAAATCAATGTCATATGAAATTTGGGCCCTTAATAATTTATTTTACCTGTACTTTTTCTAGGGTGGGATGATTATACAATCTACAATGTTTTTGAAAACAATAATTTGGTGCACTATTTGGAAATTGTGGTAATTCATTTACACAATATACATACAGGCTGGACAATTGACCATTTTCCTTTACAGAAAGTGTAGAATTTATTTAAATAGGTTGTTTTTTTGGCACAGACCCAGGAAATCATTGTCCAGTTGGAACACTCAATAGTGTCAACTAGGAGTGTGGGAGAATTCGAATCACGATTCTCACGTTGTGCGATTCAGAATCGATTCTCATTTTAAAAAAATACTTTTTTTAAATTTTCTTTATTATTATTATAATTTTTTATTTTTTTATTTTTATTTTTTTTATTAATCAATCCAACAAAACAATACACAACAATACCATAACAATGAAATCCAATTCCAAAACCAAACCCGACCCAGCAACACTCAGAACTGCAATAAACTGATTGAGAGGAGTCACAAACCAGATGAGGTGGTTCGGGCAACAAACCAAAAGTAGTGAAACAAAAATGAATATTATCAGCAACAGTATCAATATTAGTTACAATTTCAACATAGCAGTGATTAAAAATCCCTCATTGACATTATCATTAGACATTTATAAAAAATTATAAAAAAGAACAATAGTGTCATAGTTGCTTACACTTGCATCGCATCTCATAAGCTTGACAACACACTGTGTCCTATATTTTCACAAAGATAAAATAAGTCATATTTTTGGTTCATTTAATAGTTAAAACAAATTGACATTATTGCAATTAGTTGATAAAACATTGTCCTTTACAATTATAAAAGCTTTTTACAAAAATCTACTACTCTGCTTGCATGTCAGCAGACTGGGGTAGATCCTGCTGAAATCCTATGTATTGAATGAATAGAGAATCGTTTTGAATCTTGGCAAAAATCTTAGCCACACGATTATCAAATGTAATAGGAAAATTAATTCATACTGACCAAACTGGCTTAATGGAAGGTCGACAATCTTCAGACAATACAAGGAAATTGTTTGTTATTTACTATGCTAGAAGTCTCCCTTATCCCACAGCAGTATATACTGTTGATGCGGAGAAGGCATTCGACCACATAAACTGGTCATTTATGTTTTGCACAAATTTGGATTTGGAGATAATTTTATACAATGGATTAAGATGCTTTATACAAGGCCCATGGCATCAGTCAAAACCAATAATCATATTTCAGAACCTTTTTCGTTAAAAAGAGGAGTAAAACAGGGATGTCCTGCATCTGGATTATTATTTAATTTGGTTATTGAACCCTTAGCTGCAAAAATAGGAAGTGAAAATAATATTCATGGTATAAAAATTGGCTCTCAGTATAATAAGCTATCAATGTATTGTGATGACATAATTCTCTACCTCACATGTTAACTCCTCTCTTCACTATATCAATAATGTCATCACTGAATGTCTGTTTATCAGGGTATAAAGTCAATTTGGACAAATGTGACATATTACCACTTAATAAACACTGCAAGAAATCACAAGTTCAGAACTCCAAAATTAAATGGAAAGAGGCAGAAATCATATATCTAGGACTACACATTACACCAAACCTTTATACAAGCAGAGATCTAAATCTTAAACATTTAAAACATAAGATAGAATCCAAAATGGAACGCTGATCACGTCTCCAAATATCACTTTGGGGTCGGGTGAACATAGTAAAAATTAGTATACTGTCCTAATGAATAAAAGTTGGTTTAAAAAATACATACAATGATATCACATTTTATATTGTGTGGAAAGAAGTCCAGTTGTTCATACTTAAAGTTGTCTTGTACACAAGATAAAGGAGGACTGCAATTACCAAACTTCTTACATTATTATATATCCTTCGGTTGTGAACAAGCAAGCCACTTATTTCATTCTTCTTCAACATAGAAAAAAATATGTTAATGAATTTGGACATCGATGTGGGGAGTTTATATTATATTAAAAAAATACCTAATGAATTGAGGCAGAACCCAATAGAACCCACCTTTAACATTCTAAAACTGTGTCAGAAAATACTAGGAATCAAGTCAATGACATCTGTAAATCAACCGCTTTGCTACAATCCTAATATAATTAATAAAAATGTGGTTAAATGGACAACATGGAAAGACAGAGGTATTACTAAACCTCATCATATTATTAAAGGCCTACTGAAACCCACTACTACCGACCACGCAGTCTGATAGTTTATATATCAATGATGAAATCTTAACATTGCAACACATGCCAATACGGCCGGGTTAACTTATAAAGTGCAATTTAAAATTTCCCGCTAAACTTCCGGTTGAAAAAGCCTTTGGAGGATGACTTATGCGCGTGACGTAGCCAGGGGAACAGAGGTATGGCTTCCCCATTGAATACAATACAAAAAAGCTCTGTTTTCATTTCATAATTCCACAGTATTCTGGACATCTGTGTTGGTGAATCTTTTGCAATTTGTTTAATGAACAATGGAGATTGCAAAGAAGAAAGTTGTAGGTGGGATCGGTGTATTAGCGGCTGGCTGTAGCAACACAACAAGAAGGACTTACTTGGATAGCAGACGCGCCAGCCGATGCTAGCCGCCAACCACATCTGTGTTGGGGTGAAGTCCTTCGTCGCGCCGTCGATCGCTGAAACGCAGGTGAGCCCGGGTGTTGATGAGCAGATGAGGGCTGGCTGGCGTAGGTTGAGCGCTAATGTTTTTATCATAGCTCTGTGAGGTCCGGTTGCTAAGTTGCTAAGTTAGCCTTAGCGTTGTTAGCAACAGCATTGTTAAGCTTTGCCAGGCTGAGAATTATTAACCGTGTAGTTACATGTACATGGTTTAATAGTATTGTTGATCTTCTGTCTATCCTTCCAGTCAGGGATTTATTTATTTTGTTTCTATCTGCATTTGAGACAGATGCTATCATGTTAGCTCATGCTAAAGAGCTTCGTCGATGTATTGTCGTGGAGATAAAAGTCACTGTGAATGTCTATTTCGCGTTCTTGACTCTCATTTTCAAGAGGATATAGTATCCGAGGTGGTTGAAAATACAAATCCGTGATCCACAATAGAAAAAGGAGAGTGTGTGGAATCCAATGAGCCAGCTTGTACCTAAGTTACGGTCAGAGCGAAAAAAGATATGTATTTCACTGCATTCTAGTCCGTCACTCTAACGTTCCAGGGTTTCCCACACATTCATTTATTTGTGGCGGCCCGCCACGAAAGAATTACGTCCGCCACAAATTTAAAAAAAAAAATGTTTTAAATTAAAAAAATAAAAATAATTATTTATTTATTTATTTATTTTTGTCCTCTCCAGCTTCTTAGGCAAATCATATAGTTGATGTAGATGCCCATATCGGCTGTTCAGATTTACTTTACAAAAGAGAAGTGTAGGATACTTCTCTTGTTGCCTTATTTGTATTTGACTTTATTAAATGTATTTATATTAGAAACACAACATGTGTATATAACAAAGGGTGCAAAGTCTGCAGGCAGTAGGAAACACATGGTTAAGTGTAGGGAGTAAAACTGATGGCAGTCTAAAGTTCAAGATTTTGGGAGCTCTTTGTTCAGTGGATCAGATGTTTGATGAAGCTCTGTGTCTATCTACCACCACTACTGTTTTCTGTTTATTTGTTACTGACTGTGGCAGGACACCTCTGCCTCTGTTTCACATAATATGGTTGTAGTAGTAGGCTAAAGTTAAACTATTTAGTATGCACTAAGTAAAGGGGCAGAGCTTTGAGACATTTTAGCTTTTATATTTTATAAGATATATTTTTTGTAAGAATCACAATTAATATATTTCAGTGAATAACTTATTGTTCAAATCTGTATATAAATATGTACATAAAGTGTTGTAATTATATTGTAAAATGGATGGATGGATGGATGGATGGACGTTTAAAACAAAACTGTTATTATTAATTAGTAAGTATACATTTTTTGAGCCTTTTTAGAGAAAATCAAATCATTGTAGTAAATTATGCAAATTACTCGATGATGTCACGGTGACCACGCCCATAGCCACGCCCCCACCGCCACAGGTATCTTGGCAGTTTATGGGAAACACTGCGTTCCTCATCCACGAATCTTTCATGCTCGCTCAAATTAATGGGGTAATCGTCGCTTTCTCGGTCCGAATAGCTCTAGCTGCGTTGAAAACAATAGGAAAATATGAGGAAGTGAACAACTGACAACGTCACGCTACTTCCGGTAGGGGCAAGGCTTGTTTTTATCAGAGACCAAAAGTTGCGAACTTTATCGCCGTTGTTCTATACTAAATCCTTTCAGCAAAAATATGGCAATATCGCAAAATGATCAAGTATGACACATAGAATGGATCTGCTATCCCCGTTTAAATTAAAAAAATTCATTTCAGTAGGCCTTTAATAAAAACTCCTTTAAACCGTTAAATTATTTAGTTGATCAATATAATGTACCCAGAAATCATTTTTAAAATGTTATCTCTTTAAAACACGCTGTAAATAAATGCATATCCTCTGAAAGTATGTCTTTAAATAGCCATGAACTGGAAGATGCACTTTTTAATCAAGATACATTTAAGAAATTAATTAAACTATTTTATGGAATAATAAAGGAACACCACACTAGAAATGCAAATGATGCATGTGTTGGGAAATGGATGATGGACTTAAACATTTTAGATGAAAGAGACATATCATGGAATGATATTTGGAAAAATGCCAATAAGCCCTTTAGAAGCATTAAAGTTAAACTGACTCAATTTAAGATATTGAATAGATTTTATTTTACATCTTCTCAGCTGTTTAAAATTAGTGTAGTAGATAGCAAGTTATGTATGAAGTGTCGGGCAGCTGAGGCAACTCTTGTTCATTTATTGTGGGAATGTCAGAGAATAAAAGAGTTATGGTTGAAAACAACAAAAGAAGCAATCACAGTCCTTAATATAAATATCCCAATGACACTGCAAACTTGTATTCTTGAGGATCTCCATCAATTTAGTAACATGTCATCAAAGAGTAAAAATGCATTTCTTTCAATATGCATAATAACAAAAAGGGTAATATTTAAAAAATGGATAGATGTTGATAGTCCAACTCATACTGACTGGTACACACAAGCTATGGAGATTATATCAGTAGAAAAAACTGCATTTACTTTAGATAATAATGAGTCATATATAGGAATATGGGATCCATTATTTAAATTTGTTTTAACTATTAAATGAACCAAAGTATGACTTATTATATCATTGTGGAAAATATTGGACACAGCGTGTTGTCAAGTTTATGAGATGTGATGCAAGTGTAAGCCACTGTGACACTATTGTTCTTTTTTTTTTTTACATTTTTTAATTAATGTTTGTAATGATGATATCAATGAGGGATTTTTAATCACTGCTATGTTGAAATTGTTACTAATATTGATACTGTTGTAGATAATATTCATTTTTGTCTCACTACGTTTAGATTGTTCCGTGTCATGTTTGTGTGTCCTCAATTGCTCTGTTTATTGCTATTCTGAATGTTGCTGGGTCGGGTTTGGTTTTGAAATTGTATTGCATTATTATGGTATTGTTGTGTATTGTTTTCATAAAAATAAAAAATAAAAAGTTTTTGAATCGAGAATCGTGTTGAATTGAAAAAAAAAAAGACTTTGAATCGAATCGTGACCCCAAGAATCGATTTTGAATCGAATCGTGGGACACCCAAAGATTCACAGCCCTAGTGTCAACATATCAATCGTCCAGCTTTGGGATTGGCCTTTAAGACTAATATATATATATATATATATATATATATATATATATATATATATATATATATATATATATATATATATATATATATATATATTGCAGCCTCTTACGATCACAATATATTCTAGGTTATATAAATTACAATAGAAAGCAGGTAACAGGTTGCCTACGTTATGCAATAATGTATTGCATCATTTTTGTTTTTGTATGCTCAGTGAAGTTGTTGTATTCTTTTCCCTCCAGACTCCTAATAATTTACTTGCTAATTTCATGTTCATAACTGGTTATTTTTGGCTATAACAAAAGTGTACTTCTTCTGTGCCTACTTTACATTCAAGATAGCTTAGTGGTTAGCATTGCGATTTTTCTCCTGCTCTCTCTTGCTTGACGCATGCTTAGCTATTGCTCATCCTCCATTGATCTGCCACCATGGAGGTGTGGATTAGTAATTAAGAAGCGGCTCCACACTGCTCAGACATACTTAAATCCTGATGGCTAGCCACCTTGGGGAATGTATGTATGCATAAATCTGACCCTGTGTACATTGTATATTCAATGAATTATGACACAGAATTTAGTGTAAATATATATAAAAACATATAAATCTAACCCATTATTGTTATTATTCCATTCATCCATTTTTTTACCGCTTGTCCCTTTCGGGGATTATATGCAATCATTCCACTTTGAAAAATTATTTTTTCAAACAAATAATTGAGGATACAAAATAAAGAACATTCATGTTCATGAGTTCATGTAAACTACTGTTGTCCCAATACCAATATTTTTGTCACAGTACCAATATGTATTTTGATTCTTTTTAAAAAAAAAGGGGAACACAAAAATGTCATTATTATTTTAACACAATATCTTAGGATAACACTAAATTGAATACAAATAGCCTGCGATAAGCAAGTCTGGATTAAAATACAATAGAATTAATTGTCATTGTAATAAATGATAACCGTACAATTTACGGTTGCCACTTTTGGTCTGTGCTTCACGCCAAAGAGAATTACTGTACTAAATATGAAAAACGATAAAGCTAAATCTACAGTACACAGGTAAGATATGTATCAAATAAAACACACTATTAAAGATACAAAAAAATGTTGAAAGGAGTTTTATCAATTTCAGTCTATTCTATACACATTCTGTTTTAACTATGCTAATAATTTGAAACAGGCCATCCAGCTCAGTGTGGTTTCTATGCATTATAACAACCTGCTGCTGTTAATGTGATGACCAAAACAATGGTTCAAATGAACAATTAAAAGCCCGAAATTAATGAAATGCCTACAATGAGTTAATGTAAACTTTTGACTGAATGAATGTTCATTCAGTCAATAATCACTCCACATAGGATAAAGAACTATTCAAATACATTTGTCAAAGGCTTCTATTAATTATAGTCTGAAAAGCAAATGTAATAAATACTATTGTGACGACCTGAATATAGGATTACCCTGAAAATAGGAACCGTCTTTTTCAAACCACCTTTTGTAATATATATTTCAAGATATATCTTTTTTTAAATCATGGTTTGAATATTGGTTTAGTAATAAATGATTTTATGTTATCTTGAAATAATCATAATGACTAAGAGAGAGAGGCGCTGTGTTAACACTTGTGGTTCAATATTTTGGTCTGGACCAAAAAAGGATAATTGATGCACATTTATGTATATCACTCATTTTTTTCATATAACCAAAGGGTTGCAGTAAAAACATGCATCAAGTAAGGATTTGGCAGTGTTCATGACTTCTTACATAGCCAAACACAAATGTTTTTTTTCCAAACACATACCTGCTGGAGTGAATATATGTTTTTGTGTTTTTTTGTTTTGGGGCCATTTTTTTAATGTTTACCTTATTTCTTGTTAAAAGGTATGGCTTGGTGGGCAGTGATGTTCTGGACAACGTGGCCTATGCTCGAGCATTCAACACAGATCATCAGACACAACTACTGTATCAAGCCTCTGCCATGATGGCCGAGTCCAGGTCAGTTGGAACATGATGGAATTCACGACAACACACTGTATTTGGCCTATCCAATTTTCATTTAACATTTCTCTTTGGTTTGGCCTTGGCAAAAAGCAAAAATATAAGCACATTTCTTTCATTCTTTCCCTAAATTATTTCACAGGTGTAAAATACTAATAGTATGTCTATCAATTATTTCCAAACACTACAAACTTACAGTTTGTGTTGCTTAAATTTCCAAGGGTTCAGTAGTATTTGAACAAATGACAATTACACATGTAGTTAATGGGTTTTTTGGGGTTAAAATGGTTTGCTTTCGTCCGTTTGAGGTCTATAGCCCAATGCACATCACTAAATTGACCAAGGAGAGCTTTGTAGAACAGTGTCCCCCAGTGAGCATACCTCCTTGAAGACGGCCACCACCTTTGGTGTACAGTTTACACTGGTGTGTAAGGCAAGCACAGCCAGTCGCAAAGGACTGGGAATACAAAAGTGCTTGATGCAGCGTTTTTGATCACATGCCTGTTGTGTTGGGTATGGTATTTTTTGTTTGTTTCAAACATGCTTAACAGTTAGATACATCGTGGAAGGTAATTTATTTTGAATAATTAAATGTACTGCCTATCACGAGTCATGGGCTATGTGCTCTATCAGTCCCTTAAACACATCCACAAAAATTATTAAAAAAATAAAATAGAGAAAGATATCGTTTAACCTACATGACAGGAAGTTGACTGCCGTCAACAGTAGCGAGCAGCCAGTGATCAGAGTTATCACGTACTTCTAAATGTTAACATGGCTAAGGGCAAAACGGCAACCCAGATTAAGGCTGCAACTATTGCTTCCTTATAGAGTCTTTTGGCGCTTGTGCAGCGTCTTTTTTTTGCTCGCTATGTGTCTTTCTTTTTCTCTACTCAAACAATGTTCCAACTTTTTGGCGCTTTGGGGCAGGCATTGAACTCCCTTCCTTTCGGAGTGGTCACTTTAAACACCTACGGTTCCCTGTCAGTGCCAATCAGAGACAACTGTTACTGTCAAAATGTGTCCCTTTTGAAGAAAAGTAGCCTTTACAGGTGCTTAAAATAAAAACAATAACATAACACACGAAATTGATCACATTATTAGAGCATACTTGCCAACCTTGAGACCTCCAATATCGGGAGGTGGGGGGCGGGGCGGGGGCGTGGTTGGGGGCGTGGTTATTTACCGCTAGAATTCACCAACTCGAGTATTTCATATATATTTCATATATATATGTATGTGTATATATATATATATATATATATATATATGTATGTATGTATGTATGTATGTATGTATGTATGTATGTATGTATGTATACATGTATGTATGTATGTATATATGTATATATATATGTATATATATATGTATATATATATGTATATATATATGTATATATATGTGTATATATATATATGTGTATATATATATATGTGTATATATATATGTGTGTATATATATATGTGTGTATATATATATATATGTATATATATATATGTGTATATATATATATATGTATATATATATATGTATATATATATATATGTATATATATATATGTATATATATATATATATGTATATATATATATGTATATATATATATGTATATATATATATGTATATATATATATGTATATGTATGTATATATGTATGTATGTATATATATATGTATATATATATGTGTGTATATATATATATATATATATATATATATATATATATATATATATATATATATATATATACATGTATGTGTGTATATATATATATACATGTATGTATATATATATATATATATATATATACATGTATGTATATATATATATATATATATATATATATATATACATGTATGAAATACTTGACTTTCAGTGAATTCTAGCTATATATATATATTTATTTTATTTACATAAAAGAAATACTTGAATTATCTATCCATTAGAGGGCAGTATTGTCCTGTTTAACTTCTCTGTTCATGACTGAGAAATCATTTCGGCCACCGTGTTCAATGGAGAAGTCTGTTCTACATATTTACAGGCAACATACACCTTCCCCTTCGAACTGTCCTGGATGAACGGAATTTTTTGTTTCCATTCGTTTTGGAACTTGCAAGCGTATTTATATTGTGGGAAAGCGGACGTGAGAATAGGCTGTCCCCACTCAGTCTCAGGTCCGCATTGAGCTGGAGGGGGCGTGGCGCTGAATACCGGGATTCTCCCGCTAAAAACGGGAGGGTTGGCAAGTATGTATTAGAGTTTAACCCTTGCGACTCTAGCACTATGACATCATAGCATCGATAAATTAGCTACCTTTTATCATATAAAGCATGCCAATGTAATGTAACGTTGCAATTACCTTAGGGGCATATATCCCCAAAACATTTTTTACATCTTTAATGACATCAAGTTATTAAAACTTATTGTTAAAGATCGCCATTTTTGATATGTTCACATCACATAATACATGGTTATGGTCTGTCTGTGTTGGCCCTGCGATGAGGTGGTGACTTGTCCAGGGTGTACCCCGCCTACAGCCCGAATGCAGCTGAGATAGGCTCCAGCACCCCCCGCGACCCCTAAAGGGACAAGCGGTAGAAAATGGATGGATGGATGGATAGATAGATGGTATGAACGGTATATCAAGTTGTAGTGTAAAACATGTATATTAGATGACAAAATACACTATTAGGTTATTTTGTCTAATGACTCATCTTCTTCTTCAGAAGAGAGACACAATAGATTTACTTGGATTGGCTTTTACCAGGAAACAGTTGGCGTTTAAAGTGACCAATCATATATGAGGGGAGTTGCTGTGCTGTGTTTTCAATGCCTGCCCGTATGTGCCAAAAGGAGACAAAGAGCGAGCGTGCAAAATGACATCGCACACGCAAAGTGTTTTTTACGTGCAATAATTTTGGCACTATACTGATGCTCTGCTGTTGGCATAAGGTTGGCAATGAAAGTTAAAAAGAGCGTCGGACTCTGTGTTACTCTGTCTGGATGCTACAATATCTTTTTCTATGGCAGGGGTGAGCAAACTTTTTAGCTCAGGGGCCACATTGGCTTTTGAAATTTGACAGATGGGCTGGGCGAGCACATGATGCATTTCAAAGCATATCATATCTGTTGGGAGTAAGAGTAGGCTTTTCAAACATGGGCTATTTTAATCATAATACATCTACTTTCAACAATATCATATCATCAAAGAAACATATTAAATGGTTAACTCTTACATTCTCTTTTAGCTGGAGCAGTGTTGTTGATCACCCATTTTTGCCAGTGCGTCAAATTCTAGTACCAGTTTTGTTGTGGCAATTCTCAAAACCGATTTGCTCAATTCTGTTTTAAAAATTTACGGGCTGGATTAAAGGGACCAACGGGCCGGATGTGGCCCGTGGGCCGTAATTTGCCCATCCCTGGTCTATGAGCATAACAGTAGAGGTTGTCAACTACATTTTTGCCTGTAAGTCTTTCAAATCGTTTTGCAGGACTCAGTGTTTTTGGCAAGCCAGCAAATGTTTAGCCAAGTTGGAAGTATTGCCTCATTTGGTGAGGTATGTTTTGAATCACCGCTTTAAAGCTTCACATTTCTAGTTTGCTATTGAAGCCAAAATACCTCCATATTCCTCTTCATCAACGAGTAAAGTTGCCGCTTCTGCCATCCTACTTCTTCTATCTTTTTTTCTTTCAATGCCAATCTATCCATGCTGTTTTTACTCTGTTTGGTCACTCACAAAGCACTGGCTCATATTACCAATAACGTCACCGCGGCGTGGACAGCATTCGCATAGAAAAAGTATCGGCATAACTGATGACATCAAAGCTTAGGTGACTAACAATTTCCTGAATTTTAACACAAATAAGACCGGTTAAGATTTTTGTTGGCTCCACAGGTGTTGTGGCCACTTTAAATCTTGGCATCCTATCAAGTTATGTTAGGTCTACAGTCACCAATCTGGGGTTCAAAATGGACTCTTTTGTCAAACTCGACAGCCAGATCAGTCATTAAATCAAGATTTTATAATCTGAGGCAGTTAGCAAAAGTGAAACCTATTCTCTTCACAAGGCACTTCAGAACAATAAATAATACATGCTTTTGTTGCCACTAAGATGGATTACTATAACACACTTCATGTAGGGTACATATTAAAAACACTGACTAACTTCCCTAGGCTGGCTAGTTACGTTGTGGGTGAGAATTTTAGGGTCTCAGAAAGGGCAAAATAAATCCTACTGGACACACAAGTATTGGATCCAGCAACTGATCTGGGCACTGCAAGCTCGACCCGCAACATGGGAACACATAGGTTGAGGTCGTGATCCGACAAACGCTAACCCCCACACACACCCCACTGCTATACCACCCTGACGGATGACTGCCCACTCCCCCGATAGAATCCACGCGGTTCGAGAGGGCCAATACCAGGGCCGGACAATTTAGGCAAAAATAATAATCACGATTATTTTGATTGTTATTGTAATCACAAATAACATGATAATTCATTAATTTGAAACATGAGTATTTGTTGTACCACCAAAACTAAACTATAAACATAGTTTAAAAAACTGACATAAATTGGTAACAAATGAACCACAAGTGAAATAATAATAATGGTAGTAATAGGGATGATGTTTGATAAGAAATTATCGAGTTCGAGCCTATTATCGAATCCTCTTAGAGAACCGGTTCCTTATCGATTCTCTTATCGAGTCCAGATAGGTTGTTGTATATGGAAAAAAACACACAATATTTGGTTTAACAAAAGCTCACTTTTATTATATAAGAAAAAAATAAAATCTAATAAATAAATAAATATTGACTGTTACCCCCTAAAAAAAAAAAAAAAAAAATATTGACTGTTGCTACCCAAAGTATATTAAGTGGGATCTTTCAGAAAAACAAATATATACAGTAACACAAAAACAACCTGTCTCTGTGATCACTATAGATCTATAAATAATAATATAGTGTTAAATAAAATCAGTCCCTTGGGCACAAATCTGAAAGTAATACAGCTCTCCAAAAAGTGCACTTCTTATTTGACATAACTGTTTGTTATGATGCTTTGACATTTTTGCACTTTATTTCTTTATTGAAAGAAAATTCTATGAAGAGAAAAGTTGTTTGCAAATGTGGTTACAATGCTAAAAAATGAAAAGTTAAAGCTAAAAAAAGAAATACACTTTGTTGAGTTAACATTATTTCTTTATAGGGGGAAAGTTATGATCTAGGGAAAATAACAACTACACTACCCAGCATGCAACGGCAGTGACGAGCATGCGCGGTAGTCCCAAAAAGTGTTGTTGCATGTCGCCACCCGGCAGCTAAGAATGAGGTTATGAGCACGCTGTGAAAGTAAACGTCAAGAACTCAGCCAACACGCCTCGTCTGCATTATTTATAATTAGACAGACAACACATATACAGTGTGATTTTGTTTTGTTTACAAGGAAAGAAAAACAAAATTTAAAAAAGGGAGATGTGTTGTATATATATGTATGTGCTGCGGTTGCTTTAAGAACGTTGCGACAGCTGCCGTAAAGGAGGTGCGTTGCTAGCCTGGTTGCTATGTTTCCGGTTGGTCGTAAAAGTGTTCGTCATGTGTTTGTACCCTGCTCAAATCTCTCAGTAAAGTTATTCATTGGATTATACCTTTTGTTTTGAACTTTATTACAGCTTGGAGCGCTTTTTCCGGTCCATTGTTTCCCTGCTTTCGCTATCTGCGCCTAATGACTGAGCTACGTGACGTCATTTCTTGTGATGTCCCACGGAGCATTTCTGGTCGGGACGAGATTCGAATAAAGAACCAACTCTTTTTCTTTACTATAGAGGTCTTGATAACAGGTACGGGTTCTCAAAAAGGGATTCGAGTCCGAGGACTCGGTTCTTTTCTTATCGAACAACCGGGAAAACCGGTTTCGAGTATCATCCCTAGGTAGTAACAATATATTTAAATAAAAGTAATACGAAAACAATAAATTCAGTTTTTCCGTTTTAATTGTTTTTAATTCCGTTTTTTACCTGTACAGTTAGTTTACCACTATAGTGTTATTTTGTGTCAAATACAATTTTATAAAATGTTTGTTAATTAAATGCATCTTTGGATAGTTTTGACCAGTATTTTAGGTCAAAGCATAATAATTGTGTAAATGTATCAGTAAGTGCTTTTAAAGGCCTACTGAAATGAGATTTTCTTATTTAAACGGGGATAGCAGGTCAATTCTATGTGTCATACTTGATCATTTCGCGATATTGCCATATTTTTGCTGAAAGGATTTAGTAGAGAACATCGACGATAAAGTTCGCAACTTTTGGTCGCTGATAAAAAAGCCTTGCCTGTACCGGAAGTAGCAGACGATATGCGCGTGACGTCACCGGTTGTGGAGCTCCTCACATCTGCACATTGTTTACAATCATGGCCACCAGCAGTGAGAGCGATTCGGACCGAGAAAGCGACGATTTCCCCATTAATTTGAGCGAGGATGAAAGATTCGTGGATGAGGAAAGTGATAGTGAAGGACTAGAGGGCAGTGGAAGCGATTCAGATAGGGAAGATGCTGTGAGAGGCGGGTGGGACCTGATATTCAGCTGGGAATGACTAAAACAGTAAATAAACAGAAGACATATATATACTCTATTAGCCACAACACAACCAGGCTTATATTTAATATACCACAAATTAATCCCGCATAACAAACACCTCCCCGCTCCCTTCTATATAACCCGCCAATACAAATCAAACACCCGCACAACACACTCAATCCCACAGCCCAAAGTATCGTTCACCTCCCCAAAGTTCATACAGCACATATATTTCCCCAAAGTCCCCAAAGTTACGTACGTGACATGCACATAGCGGCACGCACGTACGGGCAAGCGATCAAATGTTTGGAAGCCGCAGCTGCGTACGTACTCATGGTACCGCGTCTGCGTATCCAATTCAAAGTCCTCCTGGTAAGAGTCTCTGTTGTCCCAGTTCTCCACAGGCCAATGGTAAAGCTTGACTGTCATCTTTCGGGAATGTAAACAATAATGGGTTATACTTGTATAGCGCTTTTCTACCTTCAAGGTACTCAAAGCGCTTTGACAGTATTTCCACATTTACCCATTCACACACACATTCACACACTGATGGCGGGAGCTGCCATGCAAGGCGCTAACCAGCAGCCATCAGAGGCAAAGGGTGAAGTGTCTTGCCCAAGGACACAACGGACGTGACTAGGAAGGTAGAAGGTGGAAATTGAACCCCAGTAACCAGCAACACTCCGATTGCTGGCACAGCCACTCTACCAACTTTGCCACGCCGTCCCTTACAAACAATGAAACATCGGCTGTGTTTGTGTTGCTGCAGCCGGCCGAAATACACCGCTTCCCGCCTACAGCTTTCTTCTTTGCTGTCTCCATTGTTCGTTGAACAAATTGCAAAAGATTCACCAACACAGATGTCCAGAATACTGTGGAATTCTGCGATGATAACAGACGACTTAATAGCTGGCCACAATGCTGTCCCAAAATGTCCTCTACAATCCGTGACGTCACGCGCAGGCGTCATCATACCGAGACGTTTTCAGCAGGATATTTTGCGCAAAATTTAAAATTGCACTTTAGTAATCTAACCGTATTGGCATGTGTTGCAATGTTAAGATTTCATCATTGATATATAAACTATCAGACTGCGTGGTCGGTAGTAGTGGGTTTCAGTAGGCCTTTAAGTACATTATGCTTGTTTTGTTAGCGCAGTCAGACCGGATGTAAGGAGACAATTTGAGGCTGTAAAAAGACAGCCTCTCAAGTTGCGACCCGTTTTGTTTGTACATTGATTTTACATCGATGATGTCGTTCACAACAACAAAAGCAGATGAGATGTGTTGTGGGTTTATGGATTATTCTTGCTAGCTTTAGTTTTGTAGTTTAGTTGCTGTGGGGTGGTCTCAACATTGTTTAGTTCAGTGTGTTGGACACATTATTTTCCCAAACAAATGTTAATTTTCCTCACAATGACAACATTTCCCTTACATTTATGTAAATTTACCTGATATTCTGCGGTTAATAGCGGATTTCGTTTTATTGGCCAATTAAATGACTCCGTCCCCGGTTATTATTCTCAAACATTGAAATTAACTGATCTCGTACATTTTCAAACTGCAAAAACCATGTACAAAGGACTTAGGAATTAATTAAATATAATATAAATAATTTATTTACTGTATTTTCCGGACTATAAGGCGCACTTTTTTTTCCTAAAAACTCGACTGTGCGCCTTATAACCCGATGTAAGGAATAAGTTCGGTTAAGCTTACCCACCTCAAAGATATTTTATTTGGTACATGCTGTAATGATAAGTGTGACCAGTAGATGGAAGTCAAACATAAGAGATAAGTGTAGGCTACACTATGATGGGTCTCAAGTAAACAACACCAACATTTTAAATGTTCCATTGAAAATATAGAACATTACACGTGCCCAAAAATCTATCAAAATGTTTTAGTACAACTTTGGTAAGCTATGAAGCCGCACCGCTTGAAGGATTGTCGCCGCATTAAACATACGACTATTATTATGAGGTGCGTATAAGGTAAGACATATTATCTGGCATTTTGTTTCACAATATTATGCAAAATAAACTTTTCTTACCTTCTGGTACCTGCTGATTTGTATTTGAAATCTGCTTAAATCCTGAAAAATTGTGCGCGTCCGCGCCGTCTCCGTAATAGATAAGCTTCTTATTTTTCTATCTTCTTATGTGACATTCATCTTCTGCTGTTGCCATTTCTAATATAAAGTAGTGTAAAGTTAACTTCTTACCCATATCTGTCTGTAAACTCGCCATGAAAGTGCTACAACATACCGGCGTAGTGAGTTGTCATTATTCACCCAGGAACTTTAGATATTAGAGTTCCGGTCGGACGGTTTTTCACGGGACACACGGGAAGAGATGCTGCTCCGTTATTGATTTTAGTAAAGTCTGAATGTCATTAGAACAGTTAGGTCCATCTTTTGACACTTCTTCCCATACTTGCCAACCCTCCCGTTTTTAGCGGGAGAATCCCGTTATTCAGCGCCTCTCCCGACAACCTCCCGGCAGAGATTTTCTCCCGACAAACTCCCGGTATTCAGCCGGAGCTGGAGGCCACGCCCCCTCCAGATCAATGCGGACCTGAGACTGAGTGGGGACAGCCTATTCTCACTTCCGCTTTCCCACAATATAAATACGCTTGCAAGTTCCAAAACGAATGGAAACAAGAATTTCAGTTCATCCAGGACAGTTCGAAGGGGAAGGTGTATGTTGCCTGTAAATATGTAGAACAGACTTCTCCATTGAACACGGTGGCCGAAATGATTTCTCAGTCATGAACGGAGAAGTTAAACAGGACAATACTGCCATCTAATGGATAGATAATTCAAGTATTTCTTTTATGTAAATAAAATAAATATATATATATAGCTAGAATTCACTGAAAGTCAAGTATTTCATACATATATATATATGTATGTATATATATATATATATATGTATGTGTATATATATATATATATATATATATATATATATATATATATATATATATATATATATATATATATATGTATGTATGTATGTATGTATGTATGTATGTATGTATGTATGTATGTATGTATGTATGTATGTATGTATGTATGTATGTATGTATGTATGTATGTATGTATGTATGTATGTATGTATGTATGTATGTATGTATGTATGTATGTATGTATGTATGTATGTATGTATATATATATATATATATATATATATATATATATATATATATATATATATATATATATATATATATATATATATATATATATATATATATATATATATATATATATATATATATATATATATATATATATATATATATATATATATATATATATATATATATATATATATATGAAATACTCGAGTTGGTGAATTCTAGCGATAAATAACCACGCCCCCAACCCCCCACCTCCCGATATTGGAGGTCTCAAGGTTGGCAAGTATGCTTCTTCCACTCCCGTCCTTGTACCCTACACCGCTACAACAAAGATGACGGGGAGAAGACGCTGCCGAAGATGAGCCAAGTGAATAAGACCGCCCACAAAACGGCGCATCAGAAAGCGGCTTGAAGATGATCTGTAAAACATAATCTATGCAACATTTTGACCAAAGAACCACCATTACATGTTATGTAGACCACAAGAAAGTGTTTTCAATTTAGAAAAAATGAAGAAGAATATGACTCCTTTAATGCACACTATAATCCGGTGCGCCTAATATATGAAAAAATATTTAAAAACAATAAAATAAAAAATACACCATTCATCAGCAGTGCGCCTTATAATCTGGTGCACCCTATGGTCCGGAAAATACGGTACATGTACAACTCTAAAATATTTTAGTGGGTCTATGTGTGGGATTAAATCATGGAATGGATTGAATAGAGGATTTAAACAGCATACTAATATGAGCCAATTTAAGAAACAGTACAAGCTTATGGTGGAGTGTCTAGATATACCTGTACTTGTTGGGACATAGGTAGAAACAAATATGCGCCGCTTTTTCCTAATATTTTGAACTACAGTATGTGTTATTTCTTATCTCTCGATATGCTCTGTCCTATCTACCCTGTCTTCTCTTCACCCAACTGGGGAAGACAGGCGGCCACCCAATTAAGTCTAGATTCTGTCCGTTTATTCCCTCGGGGGAGTTTTTTTTCCCCCTTGCCTCCGTTGACAAGTCGCCAAGTGCTTGCTCATGTGGGGTTCAGTTGGTTTGTTCCTTCTTTCTTTCCTTCTCTCTTTCTATCTTTGAAATGCTGTTTAAGGCACATGGTTGTGAACAGACAAGCTCTGCTTCTTCCCACTCCTTTTGGACGATTTGGACTTAAGCAAAAATATGTGCTTGTGAAGTTTTTTTAACATGTTCCAAATAAAATCGATTGATTCATGTCTTTTAACCTGCACAAAGCAACATGAGCACATTTCTCCATATTTAGCCTCTCTTCACCATCTCCTCATTCATTTTAGGATTCTTTTTTTATCAAATATTTCAAATGCATTCGACACCTCGTGAGGCACTGACTGGATGTTATTTTATTTTAATGGAGATAGGCTGCAGCACCCTCTGTGACCCCGAAAGTGACAAGCGGTAGGAAATGGATGGATTTTACTGTCTAGCTATCGTTTATGGGGTTTCCTATTTTTATCTATTTTCATATAGTATATATATACTTTTAAATTTATATATTTATATTTTTTATGAGTTTTTTTAGTCATATAATTCACTTTATGCCTCAAGTCCCTATATCTTGATCTTCTGTGGTTGCTTTAAAACAACATACATACACAAAATTAGATTAGATTTAAAGGGCCCCAACATGCTAAATCAACTTTTCTTAACTTTTGGTACCTGCTGTTATGTATTTGGGATCCACATAAGTCCCGGAAAAAAAAAAATCAAACTGAAGGTTTTGCAGAGATATTCATAAAGCAATATTTACTTCCGCTAAATGAGCCGTTTGGAATTTTCCCCATTAGTGACATTTTTCCCATTTGTGACGTCAGCGGATTATCCATATGTGGTAAAGTTTTACCCAGAGAGCTATGCGCGTGTCCGCCATTGTAGTCCGACACTGTAATCAATAATGTCCTTTTTTTCTATCCTCTTTACGAGGCTCGCTCGTAAATGCACACACATTTTCCGCTGTTGACATTTCTAATACAAAGTAGCGTATAGTTAGAACTTAATCTGTCAGTTGACACTCCATGGAAGTGCTCAAAACTACAACAAAAATAGCAGAGAGAAGACACAGCAAAGTGGAGCCATGTAAATAAGAGTGGCCATAAAATGGCACATCCTGAAGAGACGGTCAGAAAGCAGCTTAAAAGCTATCTGTAAAACATAATCTATACACATTTTTTACCAAAGAACCACCGTTACATGTTATGTAGACCACAAAGAAGTGTTTTCAAATGTAGAAAAAAGTCATATGACACCCTTTAACTGAAATTATTTTCTTTCCACTGGCCTAATACTTGGGTCCTAAGCCGTCAGCCTATTTATTCGGCCTTGTGTGTTTGTGTTCACAGATATGCTTTGTTGATAGTCGATAGTGCGACAGCTCTGTACAGAACGGACTACTCTGGCCGAGGTGAGCTGTCAGCCAGACAGGGACATTTAGGACGTTTTCTTCGCATGTTGCTTAGGCTAGCGGATGAGGTATGTGGTTTCATGCTCATAGCATTTCTACAATTAAGAAATATTGGAAACGTGTTAAATCAGACAGCTACAGTAGATGCACATATACTGCATTGACTGACTACAGTATACTGTCAAAATATGTCCCACAACAGTTTGGCGTTGCAGTGGTCATAACCAACCAAGTGGTTGCCCAAGTAGATGGGGCAGCCATGTTCTCTGCGGATCCAAAGAAGCCAATTGGCGGAAACATTCTGGCTCATGCATCCACTACACGGTAAGAGTGCATTCTAACAGTACACCAATAAACTAAGTGAGCGCTGTTTTTAAACATAATGTGAACATCAATAGTACAGTAATCCCTCGCTTGTTGCGTCAAATTGGTTCTTGGCCTGACTGTGGAAAATGTAATTACACAAAGTAGGATCATTATTAAATTAATCAAATAATTTCATAGTGTGAGCATAAACAAAATATTTACTATCTTCTAAATAGGTTTAACATTAGAATAGAACAAAGTGATACCTCAACTTGAAAGTGCCCTAACTTTAGAGTGTTTCAAGATAATAGCTGTCTCTTAACTTATTGTTATACTTAAAGTTACAGGCATCCCCGCCATTAGTTGGCACAGCGAATCTAACGGTGAACCATGTAAAATCCGAGCATTAAAGGCCTACTGAAACCCACTACTACCGACCACGCAGTCTGATAGTTTATATATCAATGATGAAATCTTAACATTGCAACACATGCCAATACGGCCGGGTTAACTTATAAAGTGCAATTTTAAATTTCCAGCTAAACTTCCGGTTGAAAACGTCTTTGGATGATGACATATGCGCGTGACGTAACCAGTGAAACAGAAGTATCGGTACCCCATTGAATCCAATACAAAATAGCTCTGTTTTCATCTCATAATTCCACAGTATTCTGGACATCTGTGTTGGTGAATCTTTTGCAATTTGTTTAATGAACAATGAAGTCTGCAAAGAAGAAAGTTGTAGGTGGGATCGGTGTATTAGCGGCGGACTACAGCAACACAACCAGGAAGACTTTGACTCGGATAGCAGACGCGCTAGCCGACGCTAGCCACCGACCGCACGGATGATCGTGGTGAAGTCCTTCGTCCTTCCGTCGATCGCTGGAACGCAGGTGAGCACGAGTGTTGATGAGCAGATGAGGGCTGACTAGCGTAGGTGGAGCGCTAATGTTTTTATCATAGCTCTGTGAGGTCCGTTATACTAAGTTAGCTTCAATGGCGTCATTAGCAACAGCATTTTTAAGCTTCGCCAAGCTGGAAAGCATTAACCGTGTATTTACATGTCCCTGGTTTAATAGTATTGTTGATCTTCTGTCTACCCTTCCAGTCAGGGATTTATTTATTTTGTTTCTATATGCAGTTAAGCACGATGCTATCACGTTAGCTCCGTAGCTAAGTTAGCTTCAATGGCGTCGTTAGCAACAGCATCTTTAAGCTTCGCCAGGCTGGAAAGCATTAACCGTGTATTTACATGTCCCTGGTTTAATAGTATTGTTGATGTTCTGTCTATCCTTCCAGTCAGGGATTTATGTGATTTAGGGCTATATAAATAAACATTGATTGATTGATTGATTGATTTATTTTGTTTCTATATGCAGTTAAGCACGATGCTATCACGTTAGCTCCGTAGCTAAAGTGTTTCGTCGATGTATTGTCGTGGGGATAAAAGTCACTGTGAATGTCCATTTCACGTCCTCGACTCTCATTTTCAAGAGGATCTAGTATCCGAGGTGGTTTAAAATACAAATCCGTGATCCATAATAGAAAAAGGAGAGTGTGGAATCCAATGAGCCAGCTTGTACCTAAGTTACGGTCAGAGCGAAAAAAGATATGTCTTGCACTGCATTCTAGTCCTTAACTCTAACGTTCCTCATCCACAAATCTTTCATCCTGGCTCAAATTAATGGGGTAATCGTCGCTTTCTCGGTCCGAATCGCTCTAGCTGCATTGAAAACAATAGGAAAATATGAGGAGGCTATCAACTGACTACGTCACGCTACTTCCGGTAGGGGCAAGGCTTTTTTTAATCAAATACCAAAAGTTGCGATCTTTATCGTCGTTGTTCTCTACTAAATCCTTTCAGCAAAAATATGGCAATATCGCGAAATGATCAAGTATGACACAGAATGGATCTGCTATCCCCGTTTAAATAAAAACATTTCATTTCAGTAGGCCTTTAACTTATAACTAAAGATGGACGTAGGTTTGTTTTTCCTAGAACGGGAAGGAAGAAAGTGAATGTGATGGAGAGTGTTGAGAATAAGAAGTGGATGATATTCATTGAATTAAAGAAAGAAATCATCAAAAAACATGACAGAGCAACAGCAGACTTAACGAGGCAGAACAAGTATAGCACTGCTAGTCTGTACCATACTGAAGCAGAATGACTCTAACACCAGCCAAGGATGTTAATCTAACATGGCAGATATTTATCCATTAAAATATGGAGAAGCCACTGATAGTGAGTTTGACGGAAAAAAATAGTTGCAAGGGGATACCGAACACGTCCACTCTCCAAGGTACAGTAAATGCTACATGCACATTATTATAGTAATAAAACTTCTGTAGATGCCAGTAGTAAAATCTATTATATTGTTTTCATACAATGCAAATTTTAACTTTTTCTTTTTAAAAAGTGTTACATGTTAAAATTGTGCTGTTTTGAAGGGGGGCACACACGCATTAAATGTGTTTTAATTCATTTCATTTCATTTCGTTGTCTTGAGATACAAGTGGTTTGAGTTAAGAGCTCTGTTACAGAACCAGTTAAGTCCCCAAGTTAATATTACTGTACATAACAGAATCCCACATTTTTTATTGCCATGTAATCATGGCAATAAAAAATTTGGAAATTAAGTTATATCCAATAGTGCAGTACAAATAAAAACGGTATGTAAAATTAATGATGACAGCAATATCAGCGCACAGCGACGTGTGGCACAAAGATCATATGTAGCCATGACAAAAAAGCTCTGTCGTGAGACTTGGCCAAGTAAACTGTGGGATTTTAGCGCTTTAAACAGTGGGGATGGAACATGTTACTGTATATAAAACATGTTCAAAATGTGTAAAATGTTCTTTAAAACATAGACATTTCAGAAGTGTGTTTATGGTTTGTATAATTATGAATGTTGTCTTGTTTTTAGCACAGAGTAGATCAGGGGTGGGCAAACTACGGCCCGCGGGCCACATCCGGCCCCTTGGTCTTTTTGATCCGGCCCGCCAAAAAATAAAACCGAATTGAGCAAATTGTTTAATAATTAGGACCACATGAATTGTCCTGTAACACCAAGTAATTCCACAGAGTCGCACAATAGGACTGCAGTATGATTGATTTGTTGCACAGCCCAGGTACACTGTTTTTCACTGCTCCTGCTCTGACAGCACTTTTGAGGTTTTAGGCACTTTTTTACACTGCAATATCCACCAGGAGGCACTGTGCACATCTGTATTGCAGCTTGACCACGTAGTGAAGCCAGTTATAAAGCTGGTTAACTTTATTCCTGCAAGAGCACTTCACCATAGTCTGTTTATTACATTTCTTGAAGAGACCGACGCCGACCACCAGAACTTGCTTTACCATTCCAATGTCCGCTGGTTACGTTTGGGTAAAGTATGTCAACATGTGGGGAGCTACAACAGGAGAGTATCTCATTGTTGGAGCAACTTGAAAAAGCTGACACTTTCCCTGATCTGAGTGGCTTTGTGATATAGCGTTTGCTGTGGACATACTGGCACACATGAATGAGCTGATGGTGAAGCTACAAGGCAAAGACCAGTTTGTACATGAAATGTACACAAATGTCAGAGATTTTAAAACCAAGCTGACTTTATTTTCAAAACAAATGTCAAATGAGTCATTCACTCACATGATTTATTTTCATGTACATTTTTTTATTCAACGAAAAGGCTGTAAAATTCCATTCAGTTTTTTGAGGTGGTCTGGCATATTAATTTTGTAACTTTTTATCAGTCATATTGTGAGTGTTTGTATTGTGTGTTTAGCTTTTACGCTTTTCTACTGCATTTTAAAAATTTCTTCCACTAATGTTGAACAACTTACACATGTTTAAAGTGTTCCTTAAAAAAGGGAACCAGGCACACACACAGCAAAATGTGTGATATTTTTTACAGCCAAATATTGTGTCAAAAAACACACAGACAAACTCAGTGTCATGTTAAAAATCAGAAATAAAAGAATAAGACTGGGAATAATTTTCACACATTCATCAGTCAGTCACTCCTCTGTTACACGGAAATATCCTGCAGTTATCATGCCATATATACAGTATGATTTGTGGTGTGTGTGTGTGTGAGCATGGGCATATTTTATTCTACAAAAACTTGATAGTCGCAGCAAATATAACCGCCGACAGTAGCTGCGTTGTTTATTGGGTGTCCTGCCTCGTTTTTCCTGCTGTGGTCCCATATTGCTCATGTCAAAGGCTCACCAATGTCACGTGAATCTGTGTTATTGCTGTAGAAGATGAAGTGCATCAACAGTGTACGTCTCCACTTACTGTAGCATTGCCCCGGCATTAGCAGTGTTGTCCCATTGAGTCCTGCCGCTTTGGGCCCACTGTTGTCTTTTATATGCTTATCTCATAGACTCATCAATGTGGAAATGTGTGGCAGGAATCAAAAGTGAAGTGAATAAATAGTTATACTTTACTCTTTGCTTTGCATGAGAGTAAACAATGGTTTCATCGGCATGACACTGGAAGTTACTGTGGACCCAGAAACGAAAGTCCCGCTTGGTGAATATCTTTTATCGATCGCCACGACATAATAGAAAAAAAGACAAGTGGGCGGTATAGCTCAGTTGGTAGAGTGGCCGTGCCAGCAACTTGAGGGTTCCAGGTTCGATCCCCGCTTCTGCCATCCTAGTCACTGCCGTTGTGTCCTTGGGCAAGACACTTTACCCACCTGCTCCCAGTGCCACCCACACTGGTTTAAATGTAACTTAGATATTGGGTTTCACTATGTAAAAGCGCTTTGAGTCACTAGAGAAAAGCGCTATATAAATATAATTCACTTCACTTCACAAGTACTGTACTGTAACACATATTAGACATAAATTTGACTTAATTTAGGCCCCAAAATATTTAGAATATGCGGTATTATGTGATATTGTGAATCTGCAATCTTTAAAGTGTGATGTGATTTGATTTTTGATTTTTATTAAGGATCCCCATTAGCTGATTGCCTCAACAACCCACTAGTCTTCCTGGGGTCCACAATTCAATACAATTACAAGTAAAAGCATATAATTATAACTAGACAATGCAGAAAAAAATAAAAGCATCAATAAGAAAACAAGCAAACAATTTACAGTCACAGAATAATAATTACCATATAAATACATCTACACAATATAAAACCAAACAAATCATCAACGAGCAAACTAATTTAAAGACTCAGATAAAATATTACTTTCATTTTAAAAACCTGTTTACTTTCAATGCCGGTGAGAATTGGAGGCAGTTTATTCCAGAGCGATAAAGATCTATAAATAAAAGATTTCTGCAAAGCATTCTTCCTGGGACGAGGGAGTACAAAATGCCCCTCACTGGACGCCCTGGTATTATGATCATGTATAGTGCTACTGTGAACTATTTGGGCCATGAGAAAAGCAGGAGTTTTACTACCGGTTACTGATTTGAACAATATAAGAGGGTGGTGAGGGACAACTGCAAATCTGATACAACTATATTGACAACAGCAGACGTCAGAATGCATTACCAAATTACTTTGATTATTTTAGGCGTCTGTTAGGTCGAAATTTGCTTGATTATTTGCCATCATAATACCAAGAGTCAAAGCAATAACAAATCTTTTCATGTAATTTTTTTTTTTATCAGTCATACATGCCACAGTTTAAAGAATTGTGCCTATAATTCACGATATTTATAAAAAAACAAAAACCCTTCTGTCTTTTTTAAAAAATGCATTCAAACTCGTAAATGTAAATAAAAGTCTGTTTACAATGGAGCTATTGGGAGCAATGATGTTATTGCGTTTAATGTAACCATAAAACCCAATAAATAACCATCCAAAAAGCGCCAATAATACTCCATTTACATGTCGTGACCTGAATATTAACCAAGTATTAGTGATATTGTTTTCATAAGCGCTAGCGTTAAGGACCTACATTTAGCCGCGCATTGATCAGAGAGAGGCAACTTCATTATGCTACTTACTACAAACCGCATTTCCATATTAGTTGGGAAATTGTGTAAGATGTAAATATAAACGGAATACAATGATTTGCAAATCATTTTCAACCCATATTCAGTTGAATATGCTACAAAGACTACATATTTAATGTTCAAACTGATAAACTTTTTTTTTTTGCAAATAATCATTAACTTTAGAATTTGATGCCAGCAACACGTGACCAAGAAGTTGGGAAAGGTGGCAATAAATACTGATAAAGTTGAGGAATGCTCATCAAACACGTATTTGGAACATCCCACAGGTGAACAGACAAATTGGGAACAGGTGGGTGCCATGATTGGGTATAAAAGTAAATTCCATGAAATGCTCAGTCATTCACAAACAAGGATGGGGCGAGGGTCACCACTTTGTCAACAAATGCGTGAGCAAATTGTTGAACAGTTTAAGAAAAACCTTTCTCAACCAGCTATTGCAAGGAATTTAGGGATATCACCATCTACGGTCTGTAATATCATCAAAGGGTTCAGAGAATCTGGATAAATCACTGCACGTAAGCAGCTAAGCCTGTGACCTTCGATCCCTCAGGCTGTACTGCATCAACAAGCGACATCAGTGTGTAAAGGATATCACCACATGGGCTCAGGAACACTTCAGAAACCCACTGTCAGTAACTACAGTTGGTCGCTACATCTGTAAGTGCAAGTTAAAACTCTCCTATGCAAGGCGAAAACCGTTTATCAACAACATCCAGAAACGCCGTCAGCTTCGCTGGACCTGAGCTCATCTAAGATCAGAATCAGAATAGTTTTATTGCCATTGTTTGAGAACGGGTTCACAAACTAGGAATTTTTCTTGGTGCAAACGTGCGACATAAAACACATATAACATATTTGGTAATAAAAAGAGCTGTAACTGAGCTATCAGATAGACTTAGAAGGGATTCAAGGAATTCAAGGAGCTGCTGTTAGGAGTTATTGTTCATTTGCCTGATGGCCGAGGGGAAAAAACTGTTCAGGTGGCGGGAGGTGTGGGTCTGGATGGAGATGGACTGATACAAAGTGGAAAAGTGTTCTGTGGTCTCACGAGTCCACATTTCAAATTGTTTTTGGAAACTGTGGACGTCGTGTCCTCCGGACCAAAGAGGAAAATAACCATCCGGATTGTTCTAGGCGCAAAGTTGAAAAGCCAGCATCTGTGATGGTATGGGGGTGTATTAGTGCCCAAGACATGGGTAACTTACACATCTGTGAAGGCGCCATTAATGCTGAAAGGTACATACAGGTTTTGGAGCAACATATGTTGCCATCCAAGCAACGTTACCATGGACGCCCCTGCTTATTTCAGCAAGACAATGCCAAGCCACGTGTTACATCAACGTGGCTTCATAATAAAAGAGTGCGGGTACTAGACTGTCTCCCATTGAAAATGTGTGGCGCATTATGAAGCCTAAAATACCACAACGGAGACCCCGGACTGTTAAACAACTTAAGCTGTACATCAAGCAAGAATGGGAAATAATTCCACCTGAGAAGCTTAAAAAATGTGTCTCCTCAGTTCCCAAACGTTTACTGAGTGTTGTTAAAAGGAAAGGCCATGTAACACAGTGGTGAACATGCCCTTTCCCAACTACTTTGGCACGTGTTGCAGCCATGAAATTCTAAGTTAATTATTATTTGCAAAAAAAAAATAAAGTTTATGAGTTTGAACATCAAATATCTTGTATTTGTAGTGCATTCATTTGAATATGGTTTGAAAAGGATTTGCAAATCATTGTATTCCGTTTATATTTACATCTAACACAATTTCCCAACTCATATGGAAACGGGGTTTGCATATCGACATCAACTGCTGAGCTGCTTTCTCGCCTCGGAGCTCGTGAAGTTAATTCGAGATGAAAAGTAATGCTTCTCACCTTGATAGTAGAAGGATGAGGATATATAAACATAGAATTTGGTAAACGTACGGCAGTGACGTTGGTGAGCTGAGGCGCATGTAAAGCATTTCAGCACGCACACACAAAGCGCATACAAGCAGAAACATTTCAAACTACTGGTTAATAAAGAGGGTACGTGAAGCGCAATATGGTGGTATGTTTGCTTCAAAACTCACGATAAAGGTAACGCTTTAAACACAGATTAGCCATGCTGCAAACGGTTCTTTAAAACATGTCTCGCCAAATGTGGCGATTAGTATTGCCAACTTTGCTTCAAATTAAGGTAAACATTTAAATAACAAACATTCAGACCTGTACAAGGTGTTGAAAGAGTGACATGTAATGTAGTTAACTAGCTTCCCTGTTGTGCACATATAGATATACGTAGACGCGCACACTGTCAAATAGGGCCTACGCAAACGAATGCCAGTGAAATGACGAAATTTTTTGTACGATTCCAAAAAATGTTGTTTTATCTTTGACAATGTGTGTTTTACCTACTAAATGTCTTGTGTAGTTTTAGCCATAGTATTGTTTTTAACATTTACTAATAATTGTATTTTTTTTAAAGCACAGATGCAAATTGGCAACCATAAATCATGAAGCATTTAATACAATGTCAATAATGCTTTCTATTTTATTCTAACTTTATCATAGATTATGGAAGGCTATATGTAATATGAAAAATTGTAAATTGTTCTTTACTGCAAAAAAAAAAAAAAAAAAAAAAAGCTCATTGTGTTTAATGCATTTTAATTTCAATTCCAATCTTAATGCTTTAATTCTTGCCTTTGTTTGAGAACGGGTTCACAAACTAGGAATTTTTCTTGGTGCAATCGTGCAACATAAAACACAACACATATTTGGTAATAAAAAGAGCTGTAACTGAGCTATCAGATAGACTTGGAAGGAATTCAAGGAGCTACTGTTAGGCGTTATTGTTCATTTGCCTGATGGTCGAGGGGAAAAAACTGTTCAGGTGGCGGGAGGTGTGGGTCTGGATGGAGCGTAGTCTCCTGCCTGAGGGAAGAGGGAAGAATAGTGTGTGTCCAGGGTGAGAAGAGTCAGCTGTGATCCGACCCACATGCCTCCTGGTCCTGGAGGAGAACAAGTCTTGGAGGGATGGGAGCTTGCAGCCAATCACCTTCTCAGCAGCACGTACGATGCGCTGCAGTCTATTCTTATCCTGGACTGTGGCGCCGGGGAACCACACTGTGATGGAGGAGGTCAGGATGGACTCTATGATGGCTGAGTAAAACTGCACCAGCATCTCGGTCGGCACCTTAAGTTTCCTCAGCTGCCGCAGGAAGTACATCCTCTGCTGGGCCTTCTTGATGGTCTGCTCCCACTAGATGTCCTGGGTGATGGTGGTGCCCAAGAAACGGAAGGAGTCCACAATGGGGACGGGGGTGGAAGAGTCAGTCCGGGTGAGGGGGGATGGTGGTGCTGTGACTTTCCTGAAGTCCATGATCATTTCCACTGTTTTCTGGGTGTTCAGCTCCAGGTTGTTGAGGCTGCACCAGGACGTCAGCCGGTCCACCTCTGTCCTGTAGGCGGACTCATCGCCATTCGAGATGAGCCCGATGAGGGTGGTGTCATCCGCAAACTTGAGCAGTTTTACGGATTGGTGACTGGAGGTGCAGCAGTTGGTATACAGGGAGAAGAGCCAGAGGGAGAGTACACAGCCTTGAGGAGTACCAGTGTTTGTGGTTCGACTGTCCGAGACAATCTTCCCCAGCCGCACGTGCTGTCTTCGGTCTGTCAGGAAGTCATTGATCCAACTGCAGAGGGAGTCGGGCACGCTGAGCTGGTAGAGCTTGTCTAGTAGCAGTCCAGGGAGGATGGTGTTGAAGGCAGAGCTGAAGTCCACAAACAGGATCCTAGCGTAGGTTCCTGGGGAGTCCAGATGCTCCAGGATGAAGTGGAGGGCCAGGTTCACTGCATCATCCACAGACCTGTTGGCTCTGTAGGCGAACTGCAGTGGGTCCAGGAGGGGGGCGGTGATGTCCTTGAGGTGGGGCAGGACCAAGCGCTCAAAGGACTTCATGACCACAGACGTCAGCGCGACCGGCCTGTAGTCATTTAGTCCTGTGATCCGTGCTTTCTTGGAGACAGGGACAATGGTGGAGGTCTTAAAGCAGGACGGCACGCGGCATAGCTCCAGCGAGGTGTTAAAAATGTCAGACAAGACAGGAGCCAGCTGGTCCGCACAGTGTCCGAGAGTGGAGGGGGAGACACCATCCGGCCCGGGGGAGACACCATCCGGCCCGGGGGCCTTCCGCATATTCAGCTTCAAGAACTGCCGGCGTACATCCTCTTCTTTGATGGAGAGGGCCTTTACAGTCCTATGATGTTTTTGGAGTCCTGTGATGTCATTGGAGTCCTTTAACTCCTTTAATGAAGTGCTGGCATTGGTGGGGAGGGTGATGGTGGGGGGAGCATGGCTTTGATGAGCTGAAGGCCGTTCATGATGACAGTAATGTGTGTTGAGGCCTTGAGCGAGAGTCCAGTCATTCAGGGCCTGGGGGGTTTTTGGCTTATAGTTCGTAAGGGCCCTTCCAAACTGCCGCAGAATCATTGGAGCGGAACTGTTCTTGTAGACGGTTAGAGTACACAGATTTAGCTTTCTCCACTTCCCTGTTGAAGTGGTACTTCGCTTCTCTGTATGTACTTCGGTCCCCGCTTCTCCACGCAGCCTCCTTCTTCTTGCGCAGCTGTCGGAGCTTGGGTGTGAACCAGGGCTTGTCGTTGTTGTAACAAACCCTGGTGCGCGTTGGAATGATGCACGCCTCATTGAACTGTATGTATGAGGTCACAGTGTCCGTATACTCGTCCAGATTGTTCGTGGCCGCTCCAATTGCCTCCCAGTCTGTCGTCTCCCAACAAGCACGCAACTCGTCCACAGACTCGGTGGTGAAACACTTAATGGTCCTCATAACAGGTTTAGCCAGTTTCAGTCTCTGTCTGTATGAAGGGATTAAGTGCACCATCACGTGATCTGTTAGGCCAAGAGCAGCGCGCGGGACTGCATGAAAAGCCTTGCTCAATGTAGTGTAGCAGTGATCCAGAGTGTTCTCCTCTCTGGTCGGGCATTTAATAAACTATCTATACTTTGGTAAATAATAAACTATAGTCATTTCAAATGGTAACTTTTTGACTTTAAGAAACACTGAAAGAAATCAAGAAAATAAATGGCAGTAATCCGTAACAGTTTAATTTTTTAGAAATTTATGGAATTACTCAATTTTGAGGGAAAACATTATGGATTCACCCTGTTAATGTTAATTTCCAAAGTTAGCACCTGCATCAGACTCAATGTGTTCATTAGTCTGCAGTTAAAAAGGAGTGTTCACACCTTGGAGAGCTGTTTCACCAGGTAAATTAACATGAATCATGTCTCCGACACGAGAGATCTCAATTGAAGCAGGATTATTAAAATTCTTCAGGAAGTTAAATCATCAATGTTGCAAAATATGTTCATTGTTCACAGTCAGCTATGTCTAAGAACAAAAAACATGGCACTGTTGCAAAAGGCAAGCATACTGATAGACCAAACAAAACATCAAAATTAAAGCAATATATCTTGAAAAAAGAAAATGCACAGCAAAACAAATTAAGAACAAATACGCGGAAACTGGAGTCACCGTCGGTGATCGACTGTAAAAAAAAAAATTAAAAAAAAGTAAATGTGATTTACATACAGAAAAGCTAATCGAAAGCCATCATTGACACGTAAAGGTTACAATGGGCTAAGGAAAAACAATTATTGGACTGTGGGTGAGTGAATGAAAGTCATATTCAGTAATTAATTGTGAATCTGCGTTGGGCAAGGTGATGATGCTGGATGATTTTGTGTGGTGCTGTTGCAATGAAATTTTTGAAGACTGTGAAGTCATTGATGATATAGGGATGCATGTCCGGTAATGGCACTGGGAGATGGCTTTCATTACATCTTCAGTAAATGCACACATTGAAATTTTGGACACTTTTCTTATTCCATCAATTGAAATTATGTTTGGGGATAATATCAGTTTTTAGAGATGAAAATGCATTTTGCCATGGAGCAAACATTATGAAAATCTGCCTTGAAGAAAGATACATAAGGTCAGTGTCATGGCCAGTGTTGGGATAGTTACTGAAAACTAGTTATTTTATTTCAAAAGTAACTCAGTTACTTACACCAAAAAGTAATGTTACTGTGAAAAGTAACTATTTAGTTACTTTTTTTTTTTTTAAACAAAATTTAAGGCTCCCATTAATGCCCTTTTAGCCTGAATTTCAGTACTGTTATTGCACTGGAGAATAATACAATCTGTTGATCAACTTGACATGCATTTGCATCACTGAACTCTGCTAAGCAATGTGGTCTACATACAACACACAAAGACAAAGATATGTTTCAAAGGGCCAATTTATTTTGGGCCAGAACAAATTGACAAATCTATTTTAAATAGCTGCAACATAACATACATAAGTAACAAACGGCATAATAACATGTCACAACATAGCTGTAAACCTGGCTTCACCCAAGGAAGGCATACATGACATGATTATATGTCATGTCACTATATACAGCACACATACTGCTATACACACACGCCTAACCAGGCCTTTTTTTCTCTCAAGGAATTGTGAAATAAAATCATATCTTCATGAGATCAACACTGTACTGAAGCCCAGAACACTCTACACATTTCCCCAGTTTTAGTTCAGAGAAAAGGAAAGATTGGCCTGGCCCACTAGGATCCCTCTTTGTTTGTGAACTTTATAGTCCATATATTTAGAGTGATGTGATAATCAAACACTCTAGAAGTCTAGAATGAAAGAGTATATAAGAGAATTGACAGAGTGGGTGTACCTTCAGTGCTGAATGATGAGCAGAGGCAGAGTTTTGAGTGTTTTCTTTCGCTTGCTTTCCATGTTTATGTACTCACTGTCCACTGTGTCCAGCTGCCTGAAATCGTGTGACTCCACTGTAGAAATAGCCTGCATGTCTTCTAGCACATAAGGCGCAATGGCTCTATCAATGTTGTCCTGGCTAGCAGTCCCTCTGTTAAAATCCAGCCGCTGTGTGTCTCTCTTTACTAGCTTCGTCGAAGCATGTTTCTTTTGTAGCTGTTTCAGCAGATTTGAATTGCTGCTTTGGGCAGTAGATGGGATCTTTGATCCAAGACACAAATTACATTTAACTAAAATGTTCTTTTCTTTGTGCTCGAGAAAAGAAAAGTAGTGACAATATCTCCATGTTAAGAATCTCCGCTTCGGCTCCGCCATGTCTTGTTAGTAAACACAGACACGCCCCACACACACACGCACACACAGCGCGCCTCTTCCTTGTGACACAGGAACATTCAGAAGGACGACACCGCAGCAATAAAACACACTCAGATCTTCTCAGTTTTTAGCCGATACCATATAAAAAAATAACGTAAAATAACGCAGTAACGCATCATGTAGTAACGGTAACTGAGTTACTGAATATAAAAAATAACGCATTAGACTACTAGTTACCGCGGGAAATAACGCCGTTACAAAGTAAGTTACCAGTTAGTCCCAACACTGGTCATGACCTGCAAAAAGTCGAGATCTCTATCCAATTAAAAATCTGTGATGGATCACAAATTGAAGAAAATGGTCCTCCGGCTTCCTCCCACCTCCAAAGACATGCCCCTGGGGAAAGGTTGATTGGTAACACTAAATTGGCCCTAGTGTGTGAATGAGAGTGTGAATGTTGCCTGTCTATCTATGTTGGCCCTGTGATGAGGTGGCGACTTGTCCAGGGTGTACCCCGCCTACCGCCCGAATGCAGCTGAGATAGGCTCCAGCACCCCCCGCGACCCCAAAAGGGACAAGCGGTAGAAAATGGATGGATGGATGGGTCATGACAAGACTCCAACCTGCAAAGCTGATCTGACAACAGCAGTAAGGGAAAGTTGTAGCAAGATTGATGAGTACTCAGAACAATTTAGTTGATGAGCCCTGATTTACTGTAATACAAATGAGTGAATTGTTTTTAATTGCTGGTTTACTTGTCAATGATGCCGTCTAAATTGTTGTATATGAGCGAATTATTCCTACATCACTAAATAAAGTATGAAAAACTGTTTGTCTGGATGTTTTGAATGAATAAGATCTAGGCAGATATACTTAATGTTATCTACCGCTATTTGTTATTGCTGTCTTCTGACGAACAAAACATATCTGTATAATTTTTTTACTCTGTAGTAATTCCATTGTGTATACAAAAAAGTGTTAGTGGTCAAAAAATACGGCTGTTAATAACCACCTCTCCACCGGGACCTTCCACAGTCTTTGATGCGCTTGTGTCATCCATCCATATATTTTCTACCGCTTGTCCCGTTCGGGGTCGCAGGGCATGCTGGAGCCTATCTCAGCTGCATTTGGGCGGTAGGCAGGGTACACCCTGGACAAGTCGCCACCTCATCACAGGGCCAACACAGATAGACAGACAACACACTCACATTCACACACTAGGGTCAATTCAGTGTTGCCAATCAACCTATCCCCAGGTGCATGTCTTTGGAGGTCATGTCACATTTAATTGTCTTCTTTGAGAACATTTTGACACGTTTTAAACAGGAATGTTTTTTTTAAATGTACTTTTTTTAAATATTGCCTTATTTATTTACATATCTTAAATGTTTTCCTTGTTGGCATAAACAAAACAAAGTCAAGCACAATCAGATCAAGGTGTTTCCATTTGTTGGCAGTGTAGTTCTTGATTTAAAAATGTTTTGCAAAGGCTGGCGTGACACTTTTATCACAACGGCAAAAATGGTAATCAGCCAAAAAATTACTTGAATTTGAATATGTTCTTTCATTCAATCCAAAGTGCATTTGTGGGACTAAGCACAAAAGACTGTCTAGTTGAGTTATTTTAAAATGAGGAATACACTCAGAGATGTCCCATAATAGCTTTTTTTGAAAAATATCCGATATTGTCCAACTCTTAATTACCGATTCCGATATCAACCGATACCGATATATACAGTCGTGGAATTAACACATTATTATGCCTAATTTTGTTGGGATGCCCCGCTGGATGCATTTAACAATGTAACAAGGTTTTCCAAAATAAATCAACTGAAGTTATGGGAAAAAAATGCCAACATGAAGTGCAAAGTGCATTATTTTTTTTAACGTGCCTCAAAACAGCAGCTTGGAATTTGGGACATGCTCTCCCTGAGAGAGCATGAGGAGGTTAAGGTGGGTGGGGTTGGAGGGGATGGGGGATGGGGGGTTGAGGTGGGTAGGGGGGGTAGGGGGCAGCGGGGGGTGTATATTGTAGCGTCCCGCAAGAGTTAGTGCCGCAAGGGGTTCTGGGTATTTATTCTGTTGTGTTTATGGTGTGTTACGGTGCGGATGTTCTCCCGAAATGTGTTTGTCATTCTTGTTTGGTGTGGGTTCACAGTGTGGCGCATATTTGTAACAGTGTTAAAGTTGTTTGTACGGTCACCCTCATTGTGACCTGTATGGCTGTTGACCAAGTATGCATGGATTGAATTGTGTTTGTGAAAAGCCGTAGATATTATGTGACTGGGCCAGCACACAAAGGCAGTGCCTTTAAGGCACGCCCCCAATATTGTTGTCTGGGTGGAAATCGGGAGAGTTTCAGGAGAATGGTTGCCCCGGCAGATATTCGGGAGGGGCACTGAAATTCGGGAGTCTCCCGGGAAAATCGGGATGGTTGGCAAGTATTACTGGGAGACGCAACTGCTCTGTACTTCTCCCTACGTCCATGTACCACTCCGTACAGCGGCGTTTTAAAAAGTCATACATTTTAGTTTTTGAAACCGATACCGATGATTTCCGATATTACATTTTAAAGCATTTAATCGGACATCTCTACACTCAATATAACATACTGAATGTGTAACACCATCCATCTTTGTCATCAATAAGCAGTATTTTAGAAATGGTTTTAAGATTTGTGTTCTACTTGGTCTGTAAATGGGTCTTATTGGTAATTACTCCAAGGAGCCATGCCGATTGAATATGTATTCCTTGCAGGCTGTATCTTCGAAAAGGTAGAGGAGAAACAAGGATCTGCAAAATCTACGACTCACCTTGTTTGCCAGAGGCAGAAGCCATGTTTGCCATTAATGCCGATGGAGTGGGAGATGCTAAAGACTGAGGAAAACCGTCCAAACACCTTCCCACCAATATCAATGACTGCTGTGACCTGTACAGTACTACAAAACTGTTACTTGTGAAAGTTCAGTTCAGATTGAGTAACAATGAAGGTTCAGGTAAGACAAGGCAATGAACACAAGAGACATTTACTGATTCACTTCTTAATATATATTTTTTGATCAGTCTCAATTTTTCATTTAAAAAAAGTATCTGCTTTCTAGTAACATGTTTATATTTGTAATAGAGCAAGTTGTCAAAACAGGTGAACTTAAAGTTGCAGTATATGAAAATTGAATTTAAGTGTTTGTGTTGACATTTTCTGTTTTTTCCGGGCGTATGTTTAGTTTCATTAACAACTACTATATGTTAATGGTGCTACCAGCCGTGTTATTGTGTATTAATGTTACTAGCTTTTGTGCGAGTTTAACAGGTAATCTTGCTTCACTGTATGTAAAAACAAACTATTATAGCATCAAGCTAATAAAAGACTTCACAGTACAGACAAAAGATTAAAGGATTTTAAAGTGTGTTTTACATTTGTTGCATGGTTTTGTAGGTTTTTTTTGGCCTGCTGCAATATCTAAAAATACAATCAAACAAAAAACCTGGAAAACTTGAAAAAATTGAAACAGTGCAATGTAATGACCAGATTTATGAAATTAAAAGTTAAGACTAATAGCTGGGTGTGGAACAGTACACCATAGTCAGGATTCGCTTCATACAATGATTTTAATATCAAAGGTTCATTTTGGGTACAGTTTAAGGTCAGAATGGAAAACAAAACTTGTTACCGTTTGTGTAAACAGCTTTAATGATTTTAAAATATAAGCACAATGGAAGTTCATAATTAAAATAATGTATATGAATAGTACATAACATTTATATATACAGTACAGGCCAAAAGTTTGGACACACCTTCTCATTCAATGCGTTTCCTTTATTTTCATGACTATTTACATTTCAGATTGTCACTGAAGGCATCAAAACTATGAATGAACACATGTGGAGTCATGTAACTTAAACACAAATGTGAAATAACTGAAAACATGTTTTATATTCTAGTTTCTTCAAAATAGACACCCTTTCCTCTGATTACTGCTTTGCACACTCTTGGCATTTTCTCGATGAGCTTCAAGCACACCTATGTAGTGAAAACCATTTCAGGTGTCTACCTCTTGAAGCTGAAAAATGTGGACTGTGAAAACTTTAGAACAATAAGTTAAAATAGGGCTTTGGAAAACTGAGAATTCCTGGAATTGTTTTGATCTAGTATCGGAAAACGGTAGTTTGATTGTCCAGGATGAGTGGAAGTTGTGGAAAGGTTAAAATCAGGTGAGAATAATAATAATAGATTTTATTTGTAAAAAGCACTTTACGTTGAGCAAACAACCTCAAAGTGCCACAGTGTTAAAAAAGAAAATAGTAATAACAATAATAATAAAAGATAATAAAAATAAATAAAATATAAAACTAGAAACAGCCCAATAGCTAGAACCAGCATGCATATCTATAAAAATCTATAAAAAGGCTTTTTTAAAAAGATGGGTTTTTAAGCCTTTTTTTAAAAGCATCCACAGTCTGAGGTGCCCTCAGGTGGTCAGGGAGAGCGTTCCACAGACTGGGAGCAGCGGAGCAGAAAGCCCGATCTCCCATAGTTTGTAGCTTTGTCCTTGGAGGTTGGAGGAGGTTAGCCTGTTTGGAGCGGAGGTGTCGTGTGGAGGATTTGGGGTTGAGCAGTTCTTTAAGGCAGACGGGGGCATTTCCATGGAGGCACTGGTGAGTTAGTAAGGAGATTTTGAATTCAATCCTGAGTGGAACAGGAAGCCAGTGAAGGGATTTGAGAGTTTGTGTGATGTGGTCATATTTCCGCAATCTCATCAGGATCCTAGCAGCACTATTTTGTATGTACTGCAGCTTCTGAATGTTCTTGCTGGGGATTTTCTTGTCGGAAATATGGGAATTGCAAAACAAATTCTACATTTCTGTTTTTTTATATCAAGATGGGGTGCTGAGTGTACAATAATGAAATAAATAAAATATATGTTTTTAAAATTTTAGCTAATGAAACAAAGAATGAACAATTTAAAGGAGTCTGAATATTTTCCATACCCACTGTTTGTACGTGTATGTATGTATATATATATACAGTATATGTATAAATATATGTACACCGTATATGTATATAGTGTGTGTGTATATGTATTTACAGTGTATATATATAACCCCTAACTTGTGGTAATCTGAAATTTCCTTGCTCATTTCTGTTGTTGTCTGCACACCATGTTCACTCTCTCTCTCGTCCACAGTATGGAGTGCAGCTGGCGCAAGGCAGCAGCACACACCTGACATAGATTAGAAGCAGCCTATTTAACCTGGCTGCTGACGGCCTGTGAGCGCCGGAACTTTGTCACTGCTTGCAACCTGTTGGTCGGGCCAGAGAACTCACTAGTTCGTCATGTGCCATTCTTCTCAGGTTTGCCTGTATTATTCCTAGCCTTGTCTAGCGTTTTTATTTTGTACTTTATCTATTTACTTCTTTTATGAAGTATGTTTTCCTAGCCTTGTCTAGCGTTTTTATTTGGTACTTTGTTTTTCTATTAACTTCTTTCATGAAGTATTTTCCTAGCCTTGTCTAGCGCTTTTAGTTTTGTGTTTTTTCTTAGTAGTTTTTTACATGGTGTGTTTTTTGTGTTTACCACCATCGCCTTTGTTTTGCTACTTTGTGCTTCCTCCTAAATAAAAGGAAGAACAATTGTATACACAATACGTCTCTGCATCCTTGGGATCCACCTCACCAATTCCTAACATAACTGCTCCTAATAATTGTGGTTAGCAGCTTCCTAATAGCAGTATTCCACAATTTTGCTGTTCTTAATCCACAATAAAAGTCTACTCTATTCCAGCAATTTAATAGCACAAATGTTCACTTCCTGTCCTCACTTTGTTATACAATTGACATCAGCGTAATACAACAGATCTCGTAATAAATAGTAAAGTCAGTTATGATTCTCATATGGGATGATTGTCTAATTTTCAATAAAGATAAAGATGTTTATCAAAATTCTTCTCCTTGTACTTTGTAAACACTTTTAGTTTGCGCAGCCTCTTAAAAATGGATCATATTAGTACATTGTTTGACTTACCGTATTTGCTTAATCTATTCCATAATTTAACACTAAAGGTCATAAGTGTTGTACATGCATACAAATGTTTTAAGTTAGATTTCTCTCTAAGGTTATATATCTCTATCGTTGAGATGAATTGTATGTATTTGAGTAGCAGGTTATAATTTGCTTTGTGCATAATTTTATAAAGATATGTACAGTGCGTTCGGAAAGTATTCACAACGCTTACATGTATCCACATTTTATTTGATTCATTTTTGTCTCAGAAGCTAATAAAAACATTTGCAATAGAAATGAACAAATGAAAATAGTGGTTTGATTAAAAAAAATTGACTATCTTTGGGCCTTATCAAAACTAAAAGAATGTTGGTTAATAGTGGAAAAGGTGTAGAATTACCTCAACTCTGCTTCTTCCTACCCCTTTAGACATTTAAATTGTGCAAATGTCAACATGATGTAACTTTGTTGCGCTAGTTCAAAATAAACTAAACCCTTAACATTAAATTTTCATCCATTATAACAACTTATGTAATGGATAGGTATGTTTAAAAATATGTATTTGTTGATTTTAATACTTTAAGATTTGTTCTGTTTTATCAAATTAAATTAATATGTTACGGTCACGACTAACTCCATAAAAACTAAGGCCTCTGATTTGCTAAATTGATTTTACTGTGGATGGTGGTAGCCACGACTGTCCTGCACTGATTTGGGCCCTCAGAAAAAGTCAATGCTTTTGCTATCTTTGTAAAGGCAGACATGAAAAATCTCTTTAGTTAAATCTCATGTACAGAAAAAAATAATTGTGTAATTAATCAGCGTATAGCCATGATTAATGAACTATTTTTTGTGATTTATCACATGAGTTAACTCGTTATTTTGACAACCCTAATATGTACAGTATACCTCTAACTTAGGGATGTCAAACTCGTTTTCATTTAGGGCCACATCGCAGTTATGGCTGCCATCAGAGGGCTGCTTGTAACAGTGACTAATGTATGAATTTGCCTCTGGATTTCATTATTAATTATATAAATTGTTTAAAGTAGACTGTCGATTTTACAGTAAAAAGTTAACATTTACAAGATTTTACTGTACAATATAGTGTTTTTTGTTTTTGTTTTTTACAACATTTTACGGTAAATACAAAAACAGTACCACTGTTTTCGGGGTGGGGGCTTTACGGAAAAAGCTGGCAGCTTAGTTGCCAGATTTTTTGTGTTAAATTTACATTGGTTTTTACAACATTATATTGTTAATGGAAAAACAGCACAAGTTACTGTATATCCGCCTGTCGATCTCATGATCCAGTCTGCCCTCACTTGTGAATAAGACTCTGAGGTACTTGAACTCCTCCACTGACTTGTAGGTGCTGATTCCCATCCCTGTCGCTTGACACTTGGCTGCGAACATATTTACATGACCTTGTTATTGAAATTAAGATTACAAAAAAAAGAAACTCACTGTGACGATTAATACGAACATAACTGCCGTAAAACAGGTTGACAGAAGTGATGTAGGCTTTGCGCATGCATGGACTGGTCTAGTGAGCTAGCAAAACAAGAAGTGGTCAGTGAACAATGGGAGGGACACGCTAAACAGACAATCACATAAGAGTATCAACTATCAAGTTTGGTTGCGCCGTCTTCCTGTCTCGCTGTTGATGTTCTGCATCGAGTGAGAGGAGAAATTACAAATGAGTGCTACAGAGAGTGAACAAATTGTCGATAAAACTGTAAAAGTCACCTTGACAGTATGGAAGTCTTTTGGAATTTTATTAAACGGACCGTAGTCTTTTACCATGCTAATGTTTCCTTTTCAACCCTCGTCCGTTCCTCATTCGGATGTATGGAAACAACAGGTAGGAACTAAACTGCAGGATTGTATGAATACAATAAATAACAAAATATAACATGTGCCACTTTAAAGTAAACATTTGGTCCAATGATATTTCAATAATTACTGCATAACATAAATTCATTACCATACTTAAATAACAATAACAGACCAAATTAAATGTTACACAGACCATGTAACTTCCTAGCAGTAAATGTGCTCTTCTCAGGTTTCTCTGTTTACATTTTCACACTTTGCAGTCTTGGCCAGGTCACTCTTGTAAAAGAGATTTTAATCACAATTAGTTTTTTTACCTGGTTAAATAAACGAGAATGGATGAATGAAGGAAGGAAGGACAGCAACTTTAAAGGATGAACTAGCGAGCTAGTGCCAATGGTGTGTGTCGCCAGAGATGGCTGTGTAACATCAATACTGTGCGATCGTTTTTCATACACAAAATTGTAGATCACGAAAGAAAAATTTTATTTAGCGTGTATATTGGAGAACAGTCTTTTTTTTCTGCTATTCTGCTGTAAGTAGAAAGTTGGGTACTAACTCAAGTAGTTGCAGTTTACTATTAAAAATGAAGGACAAAGAACAAAAGTGTGAGCAGTCAAGTGAGCAACAACTCAATATAGGGACACTATTACTCTGTCAAAATGTCTTCAAATAGATTTGATGATTCAATTCGCAGCATTCTGATTCGACTATATGGACCTCACAGTCAAATTGTCTATTAATATCCCCCCAATCTCCTATTACGTTCTTCTTTTGATATTAAAAAAAATGTTTGTGTGCAGACAAATATTTTTAGTGAGTGAGATAAAACCTTCTCTGAGAGCAGTAGCTGCTTGCTCGTCACATCTCTAAAATCAGTTGGTGTGCTTCGGCCTCCCACATCTCTTATTATACAAAGTATATTTGTTTTTGTCTGCAAACAACAATATTTTACTAATAGTGTTGGGAGAATGTTTCTTTCGGGGGACTTGAGGCTCGTCGGGATGCACCGCTGTCACACACGGAGCTCGCCGTGCCATTGCGCGTTTCCAGCTGACGGACCCTAAACTTCAGGACCTCACAAACTGTAGTTTAGCCTTCTTTTGAGTTGAAAAAAGTTGCAAATGAGATCAGTTTTGTACACTGTAATGAAAGACCTGCTTGTATGAGTATATTTAATTAACTTGGAAAGATTCCAGTATATTGTATGTATAAGAGCACATCCATGAGATGTTACTGACACCTAGTGACTAGTCAGTAGACCAGGCCTGTGCAATTATTTTGACTCGGGGGGGGGGGGGGCAAATTTAGAGAAAAAAATGTGTCTGGGGCCCGGTATATCTATTTTTAGGAACACTAATACAAAACCTCACAATAATGTCTGATTGAATGCTAAAAACGTTATGACAGACCGCCTTAAACGGAATGGAATTTAATTTTTTTTTACTGAATGAGACAACCAGAATAGAATGTACATTAAAATAAAGAATGTGTGATTTACAATATGAACTATGAACGATAAAACACTGAATATTGACAACATGAACGTCACACCCCCCACCCCTCCATCGACCTATTATACAATCAAGCGAAATGCAACAAAAATCTGATACATCACTAAGCTTTAGAACTTTGTTGTAAAAATCTCCTTCCACGTCTGTCCCTGACACCTGCATTTTAGGCTGGCCGCTCCTGACCCACACTGCTTGGTGCCTCGTCTGAGCTGCTGTGTGTGTGTACTTAAATTACCATAGTATTGTATCACGCAAAAGCGCAGATTCCAACCATTGAAATAGTTTGTATAGTGCAAGACTAATTTGAAAACATCACTGCACATTATAATGGCAGCTACAACGGGCCTTAAAGGCCTACTGAAACCCACTACTACCGACCACGCAGTCTGATAGTTTATATATCAATGATGAAATCTTAACATTGCAACACGGCCGGGTTAACTTATAAAGTGCAATTTTAAATTTCCCGCTAAACTCCCGTTTGAAAAACTCCTTTGGATATGACGTATGCGCGTGACGTCATGACGGCAACGGAAGTATTCGTACCCAATGTGTCACCATACAAACTGCTCTGTTTTCATTAACTTAAAGTTTACTGATCTACTGGAGTGCACCTCTACAAAATGGACTGTCACCCGCCCAAATGCTGATGGGTAGGCGCATTTGTAGTGGATTGTCCGAAGCTTAAGCAGGCAACAAAAGTAGTTTAGTACAACAAATTTATTTACCCATTATCAGAAGTGCAGGTTGAATTGAGTTGGCCGTGCAGACAAACCACAAGTTACTCCGTAGCAAACAAGACACACACAAGCCAAAATCACCCTCGAGTTCCGGTCTTCTGCCATTTTTTATATGTCTGTTGTGCGTCATCGTTCCTTATCGAGTGCGTCAATGTCTTGTTTTGCTTTTCCTATCTGTTCCATAACAACTCGAATCCTTTAGACAGTCAACACATTCTGTAGACAGGTTGGCACGACTTAATATTCACTTTTGTCCCACAACTGGTCCATTCAATGGCACAAAAATACAAGAGTATTGAAAATGAGCGGACATTCTTAAAAGACAAGAAATATAGGTCAAAAGGTCAGAAATTCTACTACATACCCGCCTTCCAGGGTCTTAAGACCCTGGACCAAAACAATTTCTGATATAGACCACTAAGTTAAATCTCTACCGCAGATAGAGGTAAAAACCTCAATGTTTTTATACGAGGCAAAAATTCCGTCTATGACCCTCCTTCAGAGCGATCGCTGTTACCAGCCTGCAGTAAAACCATCTCACAGAACACAATTAGTGGCCTACCCTTTGATTTAGTAAGGGAATAACAAATACTTTGATCATGAACATCATTGAACATAAATAGATGAATGTATATAGACTTATGACTGTAAGACATTTGCAAAAATATTTTTCCCGGCATTTGCAATGGATGTAGTTACCAATATTGTTAACTACCAATTAATTTTGAACACACAAGTGAATTTCGTATGAGTCCATGTTCGATTAGTGCTCGTATAGATGGCTCGGTGGTGCCTCAGGCTGGTGGCCTGCCGACACCTCGTTGGGCTTTTGGCTGCCTTGGTGAAGAAAGAGATCCACTCAAACAGTCTGTCTCTGTCTCTTCTTGGGGTGTGGTTCAGTCCATTGGGCAGACTGTTCAGTGGCATGTGCGTGCTGGCCGAAATTGGGGAAAACTCAGGTAGAGTTGGAGCTGTGGGGGCTTTGGGGAAGGCTGGGGCAGAGTATGGGGCGTGGGGCTTTGGTCCAGGCCCTCGGCTTGCTTCAGGCCTCCTCGCTGCTTCGGCACTCCCGACACTTCTTTCCACAGCTGCTGGAGTCCCGGTGGACCCATTGGCTGGCAACCTTAGTTGTTCTCGTCATCGCTGGCAAGGTGTTGTCTCTCCTCTCGGTTCCTTCCAGTCAGGTATCGGGTGTTAGTCCTGGATTGGCTTTGACCGTGCCCCTCTTAGCGAGTGCAAGGGAATCTGGAGTGGCTGTTTTCATCCTCAAATCTGCACAGAGGAACTGGCACACAAATACTACATTTTGCAAACTTACCATTTTGGTCTCATGGTCTTTCCACCTTCCTAGGAAGCTGCTGGTCCTGAGAAGTGCTGATCTTGTGACTGAAGATGATAACCTGTTTTCTTAAAATAGGTGCCGTTGTTTGACCTAATCTTTTTGGGGAAACCATGTCGGGATATTAGATCATTCACAAAACATTTAATTACTGAATTGGCACCCTCCTTTGAGGTTGGGGTTGCTTTCGCCAACCACTGCAATTGTCAATCTAAATCATTACGTTCCTTTATCCTTGATCATATCGATTTATCCTTGATCATATCGATTAAATAAAACCTCAACACGCTCAAACTTGACCCAATCCAAACTCACCTCCCCCCTCTGTCCCTCTCACAGGGACAGTGTTAGTCGTAGTAATAGTAATAGTAATAGTAGTAGTAGTATTAGTAGTTTCAGAAACATCCAAGAAAAAGAAAAGGCAGCTGATAGTCAAGTGCAGCAAGAACAGAGGCGCAGAGAGACAGAAGTCTGTAGAAAGTATTCAGTAACAAACGTGTCCGCATTAATAAACTTAATACCAAAAGTTGTGAACTTTATCGTCGTTGTTCTATACTAAATCATTTCAGCAAAAATATGGCAATATCGCGAAATGATCAAGTATGACACATAGAATGGATCTGCTATCCCCGTTTAAATAAAAAAAAATCATTTCAGTAGGCCTTTAATTTGCCCAGGTCTGCAGTAGACACTACTACACATCCTCATCTGTTTATTTATGTATTTAAAAAACATGACTTTAATTCAACTGATTGCCAATGATGGGCATAATTTAATGAACCAGATTCAACTATGATGGTCGAAGACAACCCTACTGCAAAGTACACAGTATACATATTGAAAGGTACTGTCCAAGTGTTTCATTTGAGAAACAGGCCATTTGTTTTAACTTTTGGAAAAGCACTTTGGTCAGTGTATGAATTTGTCCAGTTTTTGCCTAAAAATAAATCATATTACCAAACTAATACTACTTTTAATTAAATGCATCAACCATGATGTGCTTTATTTGTTGTTGTTTCTTTCCTTTAAGATGTCATCCACCCAATATGCTGAAGCTGCTGTTCTTGGTCTTGAAGACCCTGAGAACTCTGTGGACCATGTAGAACTACAGAACTTCAGCGACTCCAGATTAGCCGGTTGGAACATTTTACAGGCCCAACTTGATGACATAGCTGAGGTTTGTCCAAGTCACGCACGACCTGGTCATGCAAAAGGTGAACGTCAATTAAATTAAATGCTGCAATGAAAAGGCTGAAGTCTCGGAGAACCAATCCTTTCTTACAAGTAAGTCACTAAGGAAAACCAAAGAGGGAGAGGATTTCCGTGGAGAAGCAGAGGAGTTTGAAATGGTTGAGATAAATTTGGATCCACAATGTAAAGTGAAGGTCAAGAGAAGAAGTCTGGTAAGAAGTTATTTGTCGGAAACTGGTTTAAATGAGACTGAGAAGGGTCAAGCCGTGTGTGACAAGCTTACAGCTGGTCTTAGTCATGGATCCTGGAGATCACATTCTGCAGTTGTGGTGGAAGGCAATGGCAAGAAGGAAACTGCTCAATCTAATTCAAGTATGGGAGTTGCAGAGAAGACTTTGATGCCAAATATGGATCAATGTGCACATTACAAATGTAAAAGTCCTTATTTCCATGAATCTTCTAAAGAGGCGGTGGTCTGTCTTAGGGGGTTTGACAGTGGATCAAGCAGTGCGATGCCCTGGAGAAAATCTGTTTCTACTTAGAAAGTTGGTATATAGTCAAAGAACAATGTTTCTTAATGCTCCGAACAAGACCAGATTGTGCATTTGACCCTGGTGGGTCCACACAACTTCATTTGCCCAAGTCATGCAGCGCTTCCCTTACTGTTATACATGCAGACCTACATGTGTAGTGGATTGTCCGAAGCTTAAGCAGGCAACAAAAGTAGTTTAATACAACAAATTTATTTACCCATTATCAGAAGTGCCGGTTGAATTAAGTTGGCCGTGCAGACAGACCACATGTTACTCCGGAGTAAACAAGACACACACAAGCCAAAATCACTGTCGAGTTCCGGTCTTCTGCCATTTTTTATATGTCTCTTGTGCGTCATTGTTTTTTATCTAGTGCGTCAATGTCTTTTTGTTTTCCCTATCTGTTCCATAACAACTCGAATCCTTTAGACAGTCAACACATTCTGTAGACAGGTTGGCACGACTTAATATTCACTTTTGTCCCACTGGCACAGAATAGAAGAGAAATTAAATGAGCGTACATTCTTATTAGACATGCAATATAGGTCAAAGGTCAGAAATTCTACTACATACCCGCCTTCCAGGGTCTTAAGACCCCGGACCAAAACAATTTCTGATGTCGACCACTAAGTTTAATCTCTACCACAGATAGAGGCAAAAACCTCAATGTTTTTATACGAGGCAAAAATTCCGTCTATGACCCTCCTTCAGAGCGATCGCTGTTACCAGCCTGCAGTAAAACCATCTCACAGAACACAATTAGTGGCCTACCCTTTGATTTAGTAAAGGAATAACAAATACTTTGATCATGAACATCATTGAACATAAATAGATGAATGTATATAGACTTATGACTGTAAGACATTTGCAAAAATATTTTTCCCGGCATTTGCAATAAATGTAGTTACCAATATTGTTAATTATCAATTGATTTTGAACACACAACTGAATTTTGTATGAGTCCATGTTCGATTAGTGCTCGTATAGATGGCTCGGTGGTGCCTCAGGCTGATGGCCTGCCGACACCTCGTTGGGCTTTTGGCTGCCTTGGTGAAGAAAGAGATCCACTCAAACAGTCTGTCTCTGTCTCTTCTTGGGGTGTGGTTCAGTCCATTGGGCAGACTGCAATGGCATGTGCGCGCTGGCCGCTGTGGGGAAAAGCTGAGAAAAAGTTGGAGCTGTGGGGGCTTTGGGGAAGGCGGGGGCAGAGTATGGGGCGTAAGGGTTTTGGTCCAGGCCTCCTCGCCGCTTCGGCACTCCCGACACTTCTTTCCACAGCTGCTGGAGTCCTGGTGGACACATTGGCTGGCAACCTTAGTTGTTCTCGTCATCGCTGGCAAGGTGTTGTCTCTCCTCTCGGTTCCTTCCAGTCAGGTATCAGGTGTTAGTCCTGGATTGGCCTTGACCGTGCCCCTCTTAGCGAGTGCAAGGGAATCTGGAGTGGCTGCTTTCATCCTCAAATCTGCACAGAGGAACTGGCACACAAATTCTACATTTTGTAAACTTACCATTTTGGTCTCATGGTCTTTCCACCTTCCTAGGAAGCTGCTGGTCCTGAGAAGTGCTGATCTTGTGACTGAAGAAGATTAACCTGTTTTCTTAAATTAGGTGCCGTTGTTTGACCTAATCTTTTTGGGGAAACCATGTCGGGATATTAGATCATTCACAAAACATTTCATTACTGAATTGGCACCCTCCTTTGAGGTTGGGGTTGCTTCCGCCAACCACTGCAATTGTCAATCTAAATCATTACGTTCCTTTATCCTTGTACCGGATTGATCATATCGATTAAATAAAACCTCAACACGCTCAAACTTGACCCAATCCAAACTCACCTCCCCCCTCTGTCCCTCTTACAGGGACAGTGTTAGTCGTAGTAATAGTAATAGTAGTAGTAGTAGTGGTAGTAGTAGTAGTTTCAGAAACATCCAAGAAAAAGAAAAGGCAGCTGATAGTCAAGTGCAGCAAGAACAGAGGCGGAGGACAGGTCATGTTTGAGGTCACTGTTCGCTTTTGCAATAGTACTTTGATATTTTACAACACCTAGTGAATTATTGTGGCCTCAATAATTCACTAAATAGTTGTATTTAATTTAGTCTATCTATGATGGGACAATGCACAGAAACATTAAGTTCAGAAACAGATATATTCTGTACCCGATTATATCTAAATAGCTACTTTCCATCTGTAGTCCCTGGCTACCTAAATTAAAGGGATCCAAAAATCAAGCAATAAAATTATGACACTAATTAATCATAATTTATATACATTCATAATAATCAATAATTAATCAAAAATAATCATACTGTAGCATGTAATCCATTTTAAGAAAAGTCACCAAATGCCCCTTCATGGACACATACTTAACATACAATACAACCACACCTTATTTACATCATCACACAAAGACAATACATGCTCTTTTTTACATCTGTCATCATTCGTAACAACAACCAAGATTTTAACAGCCATACCTCACAATTTACAACAAAAATGCTCTCATGGATAAATATACTACACATTAAGTTGATGTGTCAACATAATGCCCATCTTAGTGACCGTGTGAGCAGCCTTGATTGCTCCAAAGCCACCTTTTAACTTCAAATTTTCTATTCCTTTTGTTATAACGTGGCGAAGGCTAATTGGTCTGTACATGTTCTGGTCTTCTTTATTTCCTGCTTTATGGATTTAATCATAGTAGCAGTTTCTCGACGTGGTAGGGAAAGTGTTTTCCGTTATTAATTTATTCATCAATCGTTGTTATACGAGCAATGATACAATCCTTATATGTTTTTAGGAAGATAGTGTCCAACCCATATATATATCTCTAGATCGTGAGTCTGATAATGCAGTGAAGATTTTGTTTAACTTTGTGTCATTTGTTAATTCTAAAATTAGTCCATCCTGAATAAATGACAATTATTTGCACTGATTTTGAGGGACTTTTTAGTCAGGGTTTGTACAGACTGGATGAAATGTTCATTAAAATTATTACTTATGTCCAGACTGTCTGCGATAGTAGCGCCATTGATATTTAATGTTATAGTGTTGTTTCTTGTTTGCTCTCTTTCCGTAAATTTGTATCTGGTTTTCCATAACTTTCTAATGTTCCCTTTTGCAGCTTTGATTAATTCTAAGTGAAAGTCAGCCTTAGACTTCCGCATAAACATTGTAACTTTGTTCCTCCAAACTTTTAAATCATACAATCTGTATTTAGACCTGTTATAATTGCTCTTATGAGAGCTGAGTCCTCATGTCTTTATTAGAATCCAATGGTATTTTTATTTTAGCACTCTTCTTTCTGGTTTTGTATTGGTGTATTTACAGATGTTCTCTTTGATTTTTGTCATCCAATTGTAATTCTAGTAGGGCTGTTTATCATTTGTATCATGTAGAAGCCGTTTATAATATCCTTAAGTTTCTTTCTACGTGTTTTATTTAAGCAGTCCAGATTAACGTCCTCCATGACGTTACTTCTTTCATACTATGCTGTTTGAGGATGTCTGAAAATGAATCAAGAAAAATGTCTTTAGCTGTGGTCGGTCGGTATACTACAATTACCTTGAAATACATTTCTGAGGAAAATGTGATTTTAATTTCAACATACTCAAATTGATCTACTTTTAATGTTTTCCCTTTCATAAATCATAATTCCTCCCCCCTTTGTCACTCGATCTGTATTTTCTGTAATCTTGTCCCCCGGGACATTAATTAGAACGAAAGTTGTTGTGGGTTTTAACCATGTCTCTGATAGACAAAGTAATCCGGATTAGAGTCTGACAGTAACTGCTGTATTTGTTCAGTATGTTTCCTGTGGTAGAAAGTTTAATAATGCGGACACGTTTGTTACTGAATACTTTCTACAGACTTCTGTCTCTCTGCGACTTTGTGTATGTAATAAGCATCTACAATTATTTGATATGCTTAAATTTTGTTTTAGCTCCGCTGTTGTGTAGCTGCTAGCTCCTTGTAGCCTACAGCAGGAATGTCCAAATTGCAACCAATAGCTTTGTTTTTAACAGACAACCGAAATAATTGAAAATGTGGTATTTGCGTATCGGTTCAATCAGCGGCAGCTACGCCCTGTTTTATCATTTGACCTAAATTTTTGGTTTCGTAGGCAGGACAGAGAGCAAAGGAACAATGTGGGTCATTAGTTGTCCATCTTATACCATTCTAATTGTTGTAAGGATAGTTCACATGAGCGGCCATACCTTGAGTCCCACCATATATAAGAGTCAAAAGGCTCCTATTATGAGTCGTCTAATTGGTGATCATACACTTTGGCGGTTTGGGTGGCAGGACACACGGACGCACCACAGTCAGCCAATGCTAGGACAGTTGGAGCAGTCCCCGTCTTCCACTCGTTCCTGGGAGGCATCCCCAGTAGTTGTCAGCTGATGTCGTGCTGTCAGGCAACATCAGGAAGTTCCTTCTGTGCGGTATTGAATTGTCAGGGCACAGTTCGTAAGCAGGTCATTACAAGGTGTGTGCAGGTTGACCACAAAGGAATGCTTCAAAGATTGTGTTGAACATTGTCCGTTGACACTTATGTCCAGCAAGGGTCTGTTTGTATCCTGCTGTTCGTCCTGCTGTCACACCTGTATTTTTTGTGAGCATGTTCTGGCTACAACTTTGGAGCTTGTCTTGTTCAGATTGGCAGTCCCCCTGCTGCATATCCTTTCCACCCTCGCTTGACCTAGCACAACCGTGGCTACCACCCAAGTCCGTCTGTATGGTTTTACGTTTTGTTGAGGTTTTTTCCTCCAGAATTTGGAACTCAAAACATGTACACCCATCGTTTTCATATCCTCTCGGTTAGTTCAATTTTGCATATCATTTTTTAAAATTACAGTCTTAACTATCCCATTAATTGCTAATCAATAACCTTAATTCAAAGATTATACGTACTACTTCATGTGTATTTAAGTACCCTTTTAATTCACTTAAAGATTATCTATAAGTTAATTTAAACTATCATTTGTCTATCAGTAGCCGCGAGCAAGCTGTCATGCTTGCACTCTGACCTCCCGCTGTGCGTGATATTCTCCAAAACAAAAGAATGTTTTTATTCACGTTTCTCCTTATCTTTCAGCTAAATCTTTTAATCTTTTAACTTTTAACGTCCGCACTGTGTTTATTTTTATTGTCTGCATTTTAATTTTGCTTTTATTTTCTTTCATTTCACTTTGTTGCATGAAAAACGCCACACAAACAAAGCTGCCCCGCCTTGCCTTGCCTGTCTCCGACTGGTTATCCAACCTAGTCACAACAAACACACAAGGCCATGCTCTAAGCGCCAGGCCTAATCACACTTCTCCTCTTTTTAACACTTTACATATCGGCTCTTATTCTAATTATTAATGTAGGCTGTTATTTGTAATTATTATTCAACACTATTCACAGCAAACAGTTGTAAAGTTATAGTTATTCGCATTATACTCTCAAAAACTGTAGCTAACTGAAAGCCGTTGAGATTTGGTTTGCCTCTTTCATCTCAGTTGCCTAGTGGTTAGAGTGTCCGCCCTGAGATCGGCAGGTCGCAAGTTCAAAACCCCGGCCGAGTCATACCAAAGGGTATAAAATTTTTTGGACCAAATCACCAAAAATGATTCCCGGGCGCGGCACCGCTGCTGCCCACTGCTCCCCCCACCTCCCAGGGGGAGGATCACGGGGATGGGCCAAATGCAGAGGACAAATTCCACCATACCCAGTGTGTGTGTGACAATCACCGGCACCCCAACTTTAACTCTAACTTTATTCTGTCATGCCATTATCCTCTTCTAGCTCAACATCCAGAAGTATGGTGTACTGCAATGTCTAAATAAAAATATAAATTACTCCAAACTAAAATGTCAGACTGCACTTTAAAGTTACCTGACTTAAACTTACTTTTATTAAATTGATTTCCAAACTAACCACCACCACAGCAGACATCTTCCTCAATCCTATCCCAATACTCCCATAAATTAGAGTATTTAGTATTTAACTATTACTTAAAGTTATTTTAAGTAATAGATCTCAATATGTAGAAATTAATAAGACTAAATCTTTACCAGAAAGAGTAACTTGACAGAGTATATGAACTAACTTCTTGAGAATAATAATTGATCATAAATATGTTGGAAGCCACATATTGAACATATTAAAGAAAAATATCCAAATCCATTGCTATTCTGTATAAAGTAAAACACATGCTGAATAAGAAATGTCTGCACATGTTATATTATTCATTTATTTTTCCATATGTAATATTGTTTTGAAGTTTGGGGAACTGTTTATAGAAGAAATATAGACCCAATACTTAAACTTAAAAGGCTCATTTCAATATTACACAAAGCATTATTGTTATGATCATACCAATCTATTTTTTATAAGTCATAATGTGTTAAATGTTCAGATAATTTAATTTGAAAACAATGGCAATTATGTTTCCGAGTAAAGAACAACAGCCTTCCAGTTTGTATTCTTAGCTTGTTTACATTATGAGGAGAAAACTATCATTTACGGGGGATATTGATTTTTGAAATAGGTCAAGTAAAATAAAATAAAAACACAAATGTATTTCAGTTTTAGGAGTTAAATGATGTACCATCCTCAGTGATGAGCTGAACACATGTAGTTTTTTGTTATGGTTTTGGAGACCCTTGAAAAGTAAAGTTTTTTGAACATTATAAAATATAGTAACAATTACTTTCATCTTTTAACGTTGATGTTCCAGGTAATTTAATGTTCAGTAATTGTATGTCATAGGCCAATATAAGCTTTGGCTTCCGCCTATTCTTTTTTCGGTCATTCTTTTTTCTTTTCTTTTCTGTGTGTAAATGTGTATGATTGTTAATATGTCTAATTTACTGTTAAACTGCTCACACAAATTGGTTGATGGTTGATTATATGACCAAAATAAACTTATTTCATTTATTCATTCATTATCTATCGCACTCATAGTTTTATTCCATTTTGCATGTAATTATTCCTATTGATTTCTTCCTATTTCACTCAAACAACTAAACAAACAAATAAACAAACTTGCAGCTAACCACAATCAACAGCATACCATTTACGAATACCTTCATTTGTCACTTTCTCATCATTTCTTCACTTTCGTTTTCCTTTACAAACAACATCCTGTATCCATCTCTTCCTTACACTTCACCCAATGTTTCTATTTTCTGTTCTCCTAGAAACCATTCACATAACGTAAGGTTATAAACATCCTTTTCCCATATTTACTCAAACTATCCTCTTCACCCTCATTCTGTTTTTTCACCTGCTCTCTCTTCCTCTCTCTCTCACTTTCTCTCCTTCTCTCACAATACAAACACAATAATCCAAAATAATCAGTCTTATAAAATAATTTTAGCTTTAGATATGATTTAGGGCAGTGGTTTTCAACCTTTTTTTTTTTTTCCGGTAAAATAAAGAAATAAAATACAGCATAATGTCATCATTTTCTGATTTATTAAATTGTATAACAGTGCACCATATTGCTCATTTGTTGTGGTCTTACTTGACTTATTTGGACAAACAAAAAAAATAAGAATAACTAAAACGTTTTAAAAATTAAACAAGTGATTAAATTATAATAAAGATTTATATACATATAATCAATCATCAACCTTCTTTGGATATTGTAATAGAGATCCATCTGGGCTCGTGAACTTAATTCTAAATATTTATTTTGTTGAAGAATTATTCTTCTATAATTATATTTATAAAGGATTTTGAATTGTCGCTATGTTAAAATATTTAAAATCTCAGGTACCCCTTGGCATACCTTCAAGTACCCCCCTTTTTTGTCCGGGCGGAAACACCATATCCTCCTTTGAGAACTACTGGTTTAGCCTATAAAAAATCCTTTGTCTCATACATCATTACACTGTACAACTCTTCTTTTGGGGGGGGGCTAGGATGACAGGGAATGCAAAACAATAACAGTGCAATACTTTTTTATATCATGGTCGTTAATGCCTAGTTTCTCTTATTTTACTGTTCTATTTTTATTCTCCTTGTAATATTTTTCTATTTTGTTTCCATTTATACCCTTATTAGTTACTGTTTACTTTTTACTTCTTCTTCCTGAGGGAACTCTCCTGAAGGAATCAATAACGTGTTATCTGTCTATCTATCTATCTATTACTAACCCGAGCACAATTCATGACGTCATGCTCATCTTGCAGACAGTTATTTCCATTTAGTTTTATTCTCTATTTGTAATTCTACATGCACCAATGTCACATAGAAATTTGCTTTCTTTGTTATTTATTTACATGATTATTTCTGGTTTACTTGCTGTCTGTTTACTTAAGTTCTCATATTTTGGTCTGTCTTCCTTCTGATTAGAATTTGTTTAGCGCTTCTCTACGTTTTGTTTTGACAATGGCGCTGAGTGTTGGCGACGCTTATCTGTACTTCTTCAGACTCTATGTTTCACAGTTTGCACAGATGCCCTTAGATGTATTAGAATATAAATTTAACTTTTATTTTATTGTGTGTTTATTCCTAAAAAAATTAAAATGTCAATGTATAATCAATTTATCTGTATCAAATTTAAATTCAATATTATTAATTTATTTGTTGTATAACTATTAATTCAAAGTTACAGTGTGTCCTACTCTATGATGTGCGTGTGTGTGTTTGTCTCAACTTCCACCCAGGAACTGGATGGATCAGATAAGCAGCAAGGCTGTTCAATAGAGTATATTACACACATAATTAATGACTAATGAATTTAACAATGCTTCAATGTCCCAGTCCAAATGTATGCATTGATATTTAAATGTTTATTTATTCATATACAGTATATTTTATTTTTCCTATTATCAAAACCAACCTGTCAGCCTTCTCTTCAGATTGAGTACAGCTGTCCACTATATATATATATATATATATATATATATATATATATATATATATATATATATATATATATATATATATATATATATATATATATATATATATATATATATATATATATATATATATATATATATATATATAAAGGAAGGGGGGAATTAAACCAGATAAGAAACCAGGTGCTACACAAAAGTTATTAAATCACGCATATATCTAAATGTACCAACATAAACTGACTCACTCAATACACACACATTTCAGCATTCATCATTATACACACACATTGTTAAATTACAATACCACCCCATTGTCCGGACAAATATAAACAACTAATGCACGCGTGCTTTTGTGGAATCGGCCGTCTCATTAACAAACACAGGTCCCTTCATTACTCATGCAACGGCGATTAACCCGTTTCAGCGGAGCAGCCCCTGATTTTACTCCCTGACCAATACACGGCAACAGCATAAAAGAACCATAGAGTCACTGATAATCACCCAATGCTCTACAGTCATCATGTTTTGGTCAGTTCCATACAGTTTCACCAAAGCTTCACCAAAGCTCCACCAAAGCTCTACCATATGGAGCGCGATCTCTATCCATCTATACTGCAGCCAGTTAAACAGAACGTCGTGACAAATACAGCTCAGTTGATCTCTTTACCGGAGTAACCAAACGGTCACCCAAAATGAGGCTTTTCCACCGCTGCAGTTTCCACATAGAGAGATATGTCACACATTCATAGACTTCATAAATTTGTATGGGCCAAATGTCACACCAGTTAGCAAACCCTGCCTTAAATTTAGCTGTATCCAACTCTGGCTAATTCTGATGCACTTGCAGAAAGAAGCATCCTCTGCCAGCAACGACAGAGGATGAAGAGGTTAAAAGAAATTTTTCGTCTCACATAGTCTACGCTTCAAAAACACTCCAAACCACCAAAATTCTATCAACAATCCCCTTATGTTAAAAACAAGAAATCACAAGTTTTCAACAAACACACAGACAAATGATCACATATAAAACAACTCAATCCAACCATAATTTACCCCATTCCAGGTTGTTTTTGGAGAACCTCACTAAACCTATCTTTTATGAAAAAAAATTCAGTTTTTGTCTTACCGATCCCGTTTCTCTTCAGACAGATAACTTTTACACAATAAGCAAAATAGCTTACCTTGTATTAGATGCACGCGTGCAAGCGTTGTCTGCCTGAGAGAGAAGCCGGGAGCGGATGTTGACTTGCAGAGTTCTGGACCATCCTAGTTCGTGACGCCAATTTGTGTAGTGGATTGTCCGAAGCTTAAGCAGGTAACAAAAGTAGTTTAGTACAACAAATTTATTTACCCATTATCAGAAGTGCCGGTTGAATTAAGTTGGCCGTGCAGACAGACCACATGTTACTCCGGAGTAAACAAGACACACACAAGCCAAAATCACTGTCGAGTTCCGGTCTTCTGCCATTTTTTATATGTCTCTTGTGCGTCATTGTTTTTTATCTAGTGCGTCAATGTCTTTTTGTTTTCCCTATCTGTTCCATAACAACTCAAATCCTTTAGACAGTCAACACATTCTGTAGACAGGTTGGCACGACTTAATATTCACTTTTGTCCCACTGGCACAGAATAGAAGAGAAATTAAATGAGCGTACATTCTTATTAGACATGCAATATAGGTCAAAGGTCAGAAATTATACTACACATGCTTTGAAAATGATCAGTTCACCTCCATCCTCAGCTGCTCAGCATCTCTTGGTGCTACAAAGAAACTCTCTGGTGTCCCTGTCTGAAGAAAATAATCCTAACCATGCTTTCAAGGAAAAGGGACATGTGTGGTTAAAAAGCAGTATTTCATCTGCAATGACCCACAAAGATAAATCAGAATCAGAATCAAGATGACCTATGGTATGGTACCTTTGCAGGTAAAGTTATCGTATTAATGAAGAAACCATACATTGTTGTTTTCTGTTTAAGGGATGGCTCGATACCACTTTTTCATGACAGTTGATTGTAGATCTCCCGATACCGTCTTTTATACTTTATTTTTATAGTACAACGGTACCTCAACCTAAGCGTACAATTCTTTCCACGACCAAGCTTGTAACTCGGAACACTTTTACCTGAAAGCAGCCCTGCCCATTGAAATGAATTTATATTAATTCAATCCCTGCTTGGCCCTCCCAAAACACCACCATTTTAACATGTAACATACAATTTAAAATGAAAAACCTTCGGACAAGAAATATTGTTTAAAAATACATTATAATAGCATGTATTACAAACTAATTTTATGAAATTATGCAAAATAGTTGTACAACATTTACCTTGAGGACTAATTGGGTGTCTCCCTCGGCTGTTTCTTAGTCCTGTGTTGCCAAGTCTGCATATTATCCCCATAATATAAGCGTCTTGTTTCAATAGTTTGTTTCTTTCTTGACATCTGGCAAAACAGTCATGGATGTGTTTGAGTGACGGACCAGCTTGTTAACAAGCAATGTGTAGCTCATGCTCAACCGTGCAGTTTGTTGACTCAGGACTAGACGGAACAAGTTTAACCATCTTCTGCAGTTTTTCAATATTTTTATAGATACATTGACTTATTGGGTGAGGTTGAGGCAGTCCAATACTTCTTTAAATTCTGTGAGTTGGATTGGAGGTAGAGTGCATATGAATATTAATATCACCAATGACCAAAATGTTTTTGTAGGATGAACAGAGTAACATTAGGAAATTGTGTATATCTGTAATAAATGTCGTTGGAGTTTTGGAGGACGGTAAATAAGAGATTTTGTTACATTAAGAGGGTGTTGCATTTGATTAATAGATTTTCAAAGTTCAATGTCACTGTGGTGTAAAACAGTGAGGCCACCACCACGACCAGTTGTACGGGCTTCGCTCAGGTAGTTGTACCGAGGGGGGCATGTACCAAGTTGTTTGAAAGCCATCTAATTGGATCAAATAATATTGGTTTTAAAAACAAATCAATGTAATGGTGTTGCTTCATTGATCAACTACACAAATGCTCTCATCTGGAGGTAGGGAAACTAATCGATTTTTAGATTCATCGCACTTCGGACATAGACGATTGTAAAATAGATTGGTAAACGTCAATGATCGATTATTTTAAATGAAGTAATGTAGACAGTTCTAAAAATTTGCTGACCGCAGGGAGCCACCTCACCGAGAGATCCGACCAGCTCCTTTATTTCAGGGCGCTTATGTTCTAGTTTTGCACACATTTCCATTGATTTAATAGATATGTGTGTATGTTTGTATATGTGTATGTATGTATATTTGTGTGCGTGTGTGTGTGTATTTTATTGGCTTATTTAGTCAAATTAATTAAAATGTAAAACTGAATCAATATTCATAAATTAAAGCTGAATCAATAATCGGTATTTAATCGAATCGTAGCTCCTGAATTGTACTCGTGAGGTGCCCAAAGATTCCCACCTCTACTCTCATCTGCAGGAAGAGAGAATGAAAACGGTGATGAACATTGAGTGAAGATGCTCCGTGGCTTTTAACTATAATGCTTTGCTGGCTCAACTGAGGTTGCCCTGCTGGGAGATGATCGATGCTTTGTCAGATGGAGGGATTGGTATTTTAGGCTTCATATTGCGCCACACATTTTCAATGGGAGACAGGTCTGGACTACAGGCAGGCCAGTCTAGTACCCGCACTCTTTTACTACGAAGCCACGCTGTTGTAACACATGCAGAATGTGGCTTGCCATTGTCTTGCTGAAATAAGCAGGGGCGTCCATGATAACGTTGCTTGGATGGCAACATATGTTGCCCTAAAACCTGTATGTACCTTTCAGCTTTAATGATGCCTTCACAGATGTGTAAGTTACCCATGCCTTGGGCAATAATACACCCCCATACCATCACAGATGCTGTTTTTTTAACTTTGCGCCTAGAACAATCCGGATGGTTCTTTTCCTCTCTGTTCCGGAGGACACGACATCCACAATTTCCAAAAACAATTTGAAATGTGGACTCATCAGACCACAGAACACTTTTACACTTTGCATCAGTCCATCTTAGATGAGCTTGGGCCCAACGAAGCCCATACTTGCCAACCTTGAGACCTCTGAATTCGGGAAATGGTGGGAGGGGGGGTTGAGGTGCAGGCAGCATACCCCTTCCCCTTCGAGCTGTCTTGGATGAAATGAAATTATTTTTTCCAATCATTTTGGAACTTGCAAGCGTATTTCTTCTTCTTACTTGTCGTCGCCATGTCTCTTCTTCGTTCTTCTGCTTCATCTCCTTCTTGTTGTGTGTGCAGTTGTGCACTGAGCTCCAAAAGCCGTAGATGTTATTGGAGCATCCCGGAAGAGTAAGTGCTGCTAGGGATTCTGGGTATTTGTTCTGTTGTGTTTATGCTGTGTTACGGTGCGGATGTTCTCCCGAAATGTGTTTGTCATTCTTGTTTGGTGTGGGTTCACAGTGTGGCGCATATTTGTAACAGTGTTAAAGTTGTTTATACGGTCACCGTCAGTGTGACATGTATGGCTGTTGACTAAGTATGCCTTGCTTTAACTTGTGTGTATGTGTGAGTGCTTTAAATTAACGTTGTCATTAAACCAGCTAAAACATTATACAACGTGTCAGCATTTTGGGACATCTTCGAGTAAAGACCGTATAAAGTATTCTTTCATCTGCTCCTTTCTGATCATGGAAATGTATAAGAAACTAAAAAACAATGAAAGTGTCAACTGTACATGGCTTGTATATATGCATTTTTATGAAAGGAATAAAAAGAAATGATGATGATGATGATGATGAAAGACCGTTGTCAAACCCGTCCAACGCTACATTATTATGTGACTGGGCCGGCACGCTGTTTATATGGAGGAAAAGCGGACGCCTGGACAGCATGCGGCTGTTAAGGGGTGAAGGTTTCAGGTGGGAGAGGACGCTAAAGGCAGTGCCTTTAAGGCACGCCCCCAATATTGTTGTCCGGGTGAAAATCGGGAGAATGGTTGCCCCAGGAGATTTTCGGGAGGGGCACTGAAATTCGGGAGTCTCCCGGGAAAATCGGGAGGGTTGGCAAGTATGGCGAAGCCGGTGGCATTTCTCAGTGTTGTTGATAAAAGGCTTTCGATTTGCATAGTAGAGTTTTAACTTGCACTTACAGATGTAGCGACCAACTGTAGTTACTGACAGTGGTTTTCTGAAGTGTTCCTGAGCCTATGTGGTGATATCCTTTACAAGCTGATGTCGCTTTTTGATGCAGTCCCGCCTAAGGGATCGAAGGTCACGGGCATTCAATGTTACGTGCAGTGATTTCTCCAGATTTTCTGAGCCTTTTGATGTTATTACGGACCGTAGATGGTGAAATCCCTAAATTCCTTGCAATAGCTCGTTGAGAAATGTTGTTCTTAAACTGTTCGACAATTTGCTCACGCATTTGTTCACAAAGTGGTGACCCTCACCCCATCCTTGTTTGTGAATGACTGAACATTTCATGGAAGCTGCTTTTATAGACAATCATGCCACCCACCTGTTCCCAATTAGCCCGTTCACCTGTGGGATGTTCCAAATAAGTGTTTGATGAGCATTCCTCAACTTTCTGAGTCTTGTTTGCCACTTGTGCCAGCTTTTTTGAAACATGTTGCAGGCATCAAATTCCAAATGAGCTGATATATAACAAGGTTTTCCAGTTTGAACGTTAAGTATCTTGTGTTTGTAATCTATTCAATTGAATATAGGTTAAAAAGGATTTGCAAATCTTGTTTTGTTTTTATTTATGATTTACACAACGTGCCAACTTCACTGGTTTTGGGTTTTGTATATAGAAGCGCTTTCACCAAAATGTTATTGCTTTTAAGACTGTCAAAAATAACGAGTTAACTCGTGGTTAATCACAAAAAATAATGCATTAATCATGTATATATGCAGATAAGGCAGATTATTTTGACTGTACATGCATGCATCTTTACCTTAACTGGGATGGCTAACTGAAAGGCGACACGGGTTGTTATATGGTCAGTAAATGCATACGTCAGTGGAAAGATAGACTTGGACAAACAAGGGAAATTGAGTGGAAAAACACGAGTGAGGAGATTCCCGACTGTTTCACTTCAAAATACACCCTGATGGTACTTTTGAAACTGTTAACAATGTTCCTGTATGCCTTTCTGACAATGAAATTGCATTTGTGTCCAAATATTGGGGTCTTTTTAAGTTAATTTCAATTGTGCAAGTGAGTAATAACCTGTGATTAATCAAAGTACAATTATAATTTGACAGCAATAATGCTAATGTCGTTTTTCATGAATTTTTCTTGATTGAAAAGTCAAATTAAATTACTTGTATTACTGAACAGAAAGTAATTTTGATGAACGAAGGAAGCCTTATAAAAATATGCATTATTTCACATACATTTATTTATAGAGGCCCGCCACGAATATATTTGGACTGCCACAAATTGATTTGCCATTACCTGTTAATGTAGCTCAAACCTGGGCAAATTATGGCCCGTGGGCCATTTACGGCTAATTTTTTAGACTGAACATCGACACTGTAGTCGCCATTATGATGTGCAGTGCTGTTTTCAAATTACCGCAAATTACAAATCTTACCCATAAGTATAGAAAGTATTTCAATGGTTGGAATCTGCGTTTGAGTGACGTACAAGTTATTACGCTAATCACGTCACAGCAGCTCAGACAAGTCACCAAGCAGCGTAGGTGTGGTTTGTTTCCAACGCAGCCAACCTATCACGTTGTAGTCAGGGTCAGACGCGCAAGCAAATTTTTACAACAATGTTCTGCAAAAAAGTGATAATATTTCAGATTGTAGGTGTTTTTTTACCCTTTGCGTTCTTCTTTTGCCGGGTTTGTTGCATTTTTGTTGACTTTTGCTTAATTGTAAGAGATGTTGATGGAGGAGGTGGTCTGAATAGTAAAAGAGAAGCGATGTTCATATGTTGTTAATATTCAGTGTTTTATCGTTCACAGTTAATATTTGTAATCCCACATTCTTTATTGAAATGTACTTTCTGGGTGTCTCATTCAGTAAAAAATTTAAAATTCCATTCCGATTTTTGAGGTTGTCTGTCATAATGTTTTTTAGCATTTTATCTGACTATATTATGAGTTTTTGTATTAGTGTTCCTCAAAAAAGGGACCCAAGCGCACATACTGTACAGCATATTTTTACAGGTAAATACATATGTTTATTTATATATTTTTTTATACACACTGGCCCCCAGGCACATTTTTTTCTCTTAATGTTGCCCCAGAATAAAAATAATTGCCCAGGTCTGGTGTAGCTCATAAACACATAATACAACTGTGTATAAATGTAGCATGTCGGTCCAAATCCGTACAGTACGTATCGGTCATTGTTATCAACTTACCGGCTTTGGCTACGTTGACATTGCAGTTCAATTACAATGTGTTGCCCATATGTGACATCTAAAATCAGACCAAGGCCTGTTTTTTTATGTGGTTGTAAATCTGATACCTGCAGTATCCGATGCAAATGTGGTCTAAACGCTCAGGTTGCGTTCATCCAACACATACGTTAACAAAAAGCGACCAATGTCAATCAATCAATCAATCAATCTATAGCCCACAGACTTTTTTGGGGCTCTGGGAATCACTAATAAGCTGGAGTTTTTTGAACGCAGATGTCTGGCCGGGACATATGGTACAATACAATCAGCAAGATAGGATGGAGCTAGACCATTTAGTATTTTATATGCAAGTAGTAAAACCTTAAAGTTGCATCTTAAGTGCACAGGAAGCAAGTGCAGGTGAGCCAGTATAGGCCTACTATGATCAAACTTTCTTGTTGTTGTCAAAAGTCTAGCAACCGCATTTTGTACCAACTGTAATCTTTTAATTCTAGACATAGGGAGACCCGAAAATAATACGTTACAGTAATCGAGACAAGACGCAACAAATGCATGTATAATGATCTCAGCGTCGGTGGTGGACAAAATGGATGAATTTTAGCGATATTACGGAGATGAAAGAAGGTTGTATTAGTAACACTCTTAATGTGTGACTCAAATGAGAGAATTGGGTCGAAGATAATACCCAGATTCTTTACCGAGTCGCCTTGTGTAATTGTTTGGTTGTCAAATTATAGGTGGTTTTATTCAATATGTGCCGGTGTCTAGCAGGACTGATAATCAGCATTTCCGTTTTCTTTGCGTTGAGTTCCAAAAAGTTGTTGGACATCCATTGTTTAATTTCATTTAGACATGCCTCCAGGTGACTACAATCTGGCGTGTTGGTCAGCTTTTGGGGCATGTAAAGTGGGGTGTCATCAGCATAACAGTGAAAGCTAACACCGTATTTGCGTATGATGTCACCTAACGGCAGCATGTAGATGCTAAAGGGTGCAGGGCCAAGAACCGAACCCTGTGGAACTTTGCACGTTACCTTAACATACTCCGGTCACATTGTGATGGGAGACGCACTGCATCATGTCAGTAAGATAGGAGTTAAACCAAGTAAAGGCTAAGTCTGACATACCAGAAGGGTTCACAGAGATTGTTAGACGCTAAGTGTTCATTTAGCTGCTGTGCAACAATTTTTTCGAGGATTTTCGAGATAAAGGAATGAGGTTAGGAGGTGTTGTAATTATTCATCAAAATAGACGATTGTGCCAAAAAAAAATTCAAGATGTTTTAAACCTCACCTACATCCCACCACTCTTGACTACGACTCCTCACCCACATGCTCCTCAGAACAGATGTCAACATAAATGCCGCAAACTGTGAAATACCCTCTTTATTCTTAATCCCCTAGAGAAAGGAAAAATATGTTGACTCTAGTTGCACAAAATTCTTGAAATAGCCACAAATGCTCCAGGACTGAAACCTGCAATAATCGGACCCATGTTTACTTCTGTAAACAGACTGCAGTGTGTTTGATGTCATGTTTGTGGCTCACTTCAGGGACCCATTACATGCACATTAAAAATCACTTCTTTTTTTATATATATTTGCAAAAAAAAAAAATCAAATTTTTTTTAATTATGCGCACCACTACATAAAAATATACAATTTAACAAAAACTCCAAATTGGTTTGGAGTTTTTGTTATGTGTTATGTTAATGCTATGTTCACACACCATTGGGATGGTGTGTGAACATAGCATTTGTCACTGCAACTATTCAGACCCCTCTAAATACTGTTTTTACAAAGAAGCGACGAGCAACCTTCTCTGGTGTTGTTGGAGACTAACCTGAAAATATATATGACTCCTCTCGCCCCTTCATCATAATGTTTTGGGTGTCTTGGCTAAACGATTTCACCACGTTACTGTGGTGCTGCTTTTTAGCGGCAGGTAGTTGGTTGTAGCGATCCTGTTCCAATACAATCCACTCTAATTATACAGCACATTTCAAAAAACAATAGAAGAATAGACTAAAATCACACAACTCTCATGCTGGTTTAAAAGCCAAGGAGTAAAAATGTTTTAAGACGTGATTTAAAACTTATTAAAGAGGGAGTCGTCCCAATAGCAAGACGGATATTGTTCCAAAGTTTTGGAGCCACAGCAGAAAATGCATGATCACCTCTGGATTTTAAACTGGTATTTGGGACGACAAGAAGTGAAGAGATGCTAAAATGGGGGTCATGTGTTCATGTTTTTTAGTGCCAGTTAAAAGGCGAGCAGCAGCATTTTGGACTAACTGCAATCGAGCGATTGAAGCCTGCTTCATTCCAACGTAGAGGGAGTTGCAGTAGTCCAAACGTGATTAAATAAAAGCATGGATACCCGCTCAAAGTCGATAAAATATAACTGATTTAATTTTTGCTAAAAGTCTTCGATGATAAAAACTAGATCGTACAACTGAATTAATCTGATGTTCCAATGTAAAATCATTGTCGAACTTCAAACCAAAATTTGTGACTGTGGGTTTTAAATAAGGGATCAGGGGGTCCAGGTCACTGGGGGTAGCATTCTGTTTTACTTTTGAGTCAAATAAAATCATTTCCCCCAGTGGCATCTCTCTAACTTGGCTGGATGCCAGTTTTCAGATTTTAGATATATTGCAGCACGCAGTCACTTGCTCCACATTTGTTGCCACAAACCTAAACCACAGATGATAGTATTATTTTCTTGGAGACAAACCTGTCGCTTTCGTTGGTGGTAGTCATGTTGTTGCTGTGTGTATCTGTTCAGGAAACAAGGGGGAGGCTGTAAAGCTACTGAGGATCCTTTTGGGACAAAGGTTATATAGCAAGAGAAGAAAAATATGGATTTTGAAACTCGTCCACACTACGGTTGTCCCATACCAATATTTTGGTGCCGGTACCAAAATGTATTTCGATACTTTTCGATACTTTTCTAAATAAAGGGGACCACAAAAAAATAGCATTATTGGCTTTATTTTAACAAAAAAACTTTCGGTACATTAAAATGTTTCTTATTGCTATCGAAGAACAATTTTGTCCCTAAATAAAATAGTGGACATACTAGACAACTTGTCTTTTAGTAGTAAGTAAGCAAACAAAGGCTCCTAATTTGTCTGCTGACGTATGCAGTAACATATTGTCATTTTCCATTCTATTTTGTCAAAATTATAAAGGACAAGCTGTAAAAATTGATTATTAATCTACTTGTTCATTTACTGTCAATATCTGGTTATTTTCTACACTTCTGTTAAAATGTAATAATCACTTATTCTACCACAAATTTAGGTATCGATCTGATACCAACTAGTTACAGGATTGTACATTGGTCATATTCAGAGTCCTCAAGTGTACAGGGACGTATTTCCTGAGTTTATAAACACAATATGAATTTTAAAAAAGGTAAAAAGATTTTGTGACGATAAAAAATATAGATGTAATCATAATAGTATCAACTAAATACGTTCTTGTACTTGATATCATTACAGTTGATGTCAGGTGTAGATCCACCCATGACATTTGTTTCAGGGTCACTAGCTTTTGTTAGTGGTGACGCCGGTGAGCTATTGTATCTTCCTACGGTGTGTAGTGAAGCATGTTTAGCTATTCCTCATCTTGCAGGGATGATACTTGTAAGAAACTCACTTTATTTGTCGGCATGGAGGCGAAGATTAGTGATTTAGAAGTAGCTAAAACACTGCCGACTGTGGATGAACATTAGCTGCTAGCTAGCTAGCCATGTCTTAAAGCATGTCTTCCTGAGAGTGTTTCAGTGTTATAGCTTCACCTTTATCGTTAGTTTTTAAGCCAAAATGCGTCCATTCTCCCTTTTCTGTCTACACACTGTGTCTGCTTGTAAGTACTCCGTGATTGTGCGCTGCCAAACATGCTCCTCTGCTCGTAAAATCAGCAATGACGTGACGACACGCCGTCATGCCTATAAAAAAATAAAAATTGAGAACCCATCCATCCATTGTTTACCGCTTGTCCCTTTCGGAGTCGCGGGGGTGCTGCAGCCTATCTCAGCTACATTCGGGCGGTAGGCAGGGTACACCCTGGACAAGTCGCCACCTCATCGCAGGGCCAACACAGACGGAACCCGGTACTTTTCAAACAGAGTATAGTACTGTTTTTGATTCATTAGTACCGCAATACTATACTAGTACCGGTATAACGTACAAACAACCTGACTAAATCCTTTAAAAAAAATTACATTAACGACAAAATAGAGGAAAACACAAATAAGCCACGAGAGCTCTGGAAAATCCTCAACAACCAGCTTCCTGGCTGCAGCCAGAAACTTAAAACCAGACTCACCAACATCAACATCAAGGAGGGCGACTCCCTCATTACAGACAAAATGGAGGTAGCAAGCAGACTTAACACCTTTTTCACCAGCATAGCCACAACTCTAGTTAACACGCTGTCCCACCACTCTGGTCGCTTTGGTGTAGAACACATTAAGGTCTTCTACAAAAAGCTAGGAGTATCCAACAATGATTTCAAATTAGAAATGGTCTCAGCTGACGAGGTGCTTAAAAAATTGAGCGCGCTACACCTAAACAAGGCCACCGGCCTTGACAATATCCCCTCCAGATTCCTCAGGGACTCTGCCACCACCATTGCCCCAATCATCACACACATAATAAACCTCTCAATTAAACAAGGCCAAGTACCAAAAGATTTCAAGATAGCAAGAGTAACTCCCCTTTTTAAAAAAAAGGAAGCAAATTAGAACCTGGTAAGAACCGACCTGTTTCTATTCTCAGTTCCATTTCGAAAGTAATGAAAAAAATAGTTTATGAACGGTCGATAGATACCTTGCTACTAAAAAACTCATGTACAAATTCCAATCCGGCTTCAGAACTAACCACTCCACTGACACATGCCTTCTCTATCTGACCGACCACATCAAACATGAGGTGGATGCGGGCAAATACTGCGGCATGGTCATGCTGGACCTTCAGAAGACCTTTGACACCGTTAACCACGCTATACTGTTGGATAAGCTCAGAGCAATCGGATTTGATAAAACCTCATCGAGCTGGATGCAATCTTACTTGGAGGGGAGGAAACAGGTGGTAGAGGTGAACGGCACCGTGTCCCCCCCCCCCCCTCTCAGTAAGCTGTGGAGTCCCCCAAAGCAGTATACTAGGGCCTTTACTGTTCCTAATATACGTAAACGACATGTCATCAGCATGCGACTGTGAATTGTTCCTGTTTGCGGATGACTCGGCCCTGCTGGTATCCGGCAAGGACAAGTCACAGGTGGAAAAAATCCTCAGTGCTGAACTTTGTAGTATTTGCACCTGGCTCGCTGACAATAAACTATCCATACTTAGGTAAAATGGAATCCATCCTATTTGGGTCCCAAATCAACCTTAAGAAAGTCAGTGACTTCACTATTAAAGTGGGTGACATTGTTATCACCAGGAAAAATGAGGTCACCTACCTAGGTTCCATTCTAGAGGCTAATCTTTCCTGTGATAAAATGGCAACCAAGGTCATCAAAAAGGTCAACCAACGAACGAGATTTATCTACAGAATCTCCTCCCTGGTCAACAAAAACACCATGAAGATTCTAGCGGGAACTCTCGTTCAACCCTTTTTCGATTACGCTTGCACCCCCTGGTACCATAGCACCTCCAAAACCCTCAAATCTAGACTCCAAACATCCCAGAACAAGCTAGTCAGGTTACTTTTAGACCTCTACTCCAGATCACACCTCACTCTTACCCACTTCTCCAAAGTGGGCTGGCTCAGGGTGGAGGACAGAGTAAAACCACTTGCACTGAGCCTAGTCTATAAAATCCGCTACACCTCCCTGATACCGAAGTACAAGTCAAACTACTTCCATAACGTAAATGACCGCCATAACCACAACACCTGGGGGAGCTCCACAAACCACTTTAAACCCAGATTCCGATCTAACAAAGGTCTTAACTCATTCTCCTTCTATGCCACATCAATACGGAATGCACTCCCAACAGGTGTAAAAGAAAGTGCATCTCTATCCTCCTTCAAAACCGCACTAAAAGAACACCTCCAGGCAACTTCAACCCTTGACTAACACCCTCCCCCCCTCCACACCCCACGTCCCTGGATTGTAAGTAATCAAATGTAAATAATCAAATGTATATACTTGTTCTTATGCTTTCTGAACTCACTATGTTCACTGCTCGCTGTACATACCCTACGAAGTCAAACCTACACTGTTTCAATGTCCATTTCTCAGATGATGCAATTGTTGATGACTGAAGTGCTGATATCAACCAAACCCATACTTGCCAACCTTGAGTGAGACCTCCGAATTCGGGAGATGGGGGGAGCGGGGGGGTTAAGGGAGGAGTATATTTATAGCTACAATTCACTGAAATTGAAGTATTTCTTATATATATATATATATATATATATATATATATATATATATATATATATATATATATATATATATATATATATATATATATATATATATATATATATATACAAACCCTGTTTCCATATGAGTTGGGAAATTGTGTTAGATGTAAATATAAACGGAATACAATGATTTGCAAATCATTTTCAACCCATATTCAGTTGAATATGCTATAAAGACAACATATTTGATGTTCAAACTGATAAACTTTTTTTTTTTTTGCAAATAATCATTAACTTTAGAATTTGATGCCAGCAACACGTGACAAAGAAGTTGGGAAAGGTGGCAATAAATACTGATAAAGTTGAGGAATGCTCATCAAACACTTATTTGGAACATCCCACAGGTGTGCAGGCTAATTGGGAACAGGTGGGTGCCATGATTGGGTATAAAAGTAGATTCCATGAAATGCTCAGTCATTCACAAACAAGGATGGGGCGAGGGTCACCACTTTGTCAACAAATGCGTGAGCAAATTGTTGAACAGTTTAAGAAAAACCTTTCTCAACCAGCTATTGCAAGGAATTTAGGGATTTCACCATCTACGGTTTGCCAGGTCTGTCCAGAGGTTGCCCCCGCCATCTGACCCAACTCACCACCAGATGGTGATCAGTTGACAGTTCAGCCCCTCTCTTCACCCGAGTGTCCAAAACATACGGCCTCAGATCAGCTGATACGATTACAAAATCGATCGTTGATCTTTGGCCTAGGGTGCTCTGGTACCAGGTACACCTATGAGCATCCTTATGCTTGAACATGGTGTTTGTTATCGCAAGTCCGTGACTAGCACAGAAGTCCAATAACAATCCACCACTCAGGTTCAGATCAGGGAGACCGTTCCTCCCAATCACGCCAGTCCAAGTATCACTGTCATTGCCCACGTGCGCGTTGAAGGTCCCCAGCAAGACTATGGAATCCCCTGCCGGCGCCCCATACAGGACCCCATGCAAGGTATTGACAATCCACTACAGTATCCAAGAAGGCCGAATACTCTGAACTCTTGTTTGGTGCGTACACACAAACAACAGTCAGAGTTTTCCCCCCTCCAACCCTAAGGCAAAGGGAGGTGACCCTCTTGTCCACCGGGATGAACTCCAACGTACAGGCACTCAGCCGGGGACTCGTGAGTATCCCCACACCCGCCTGTGCCCTCACACCCTGAGCAACTCCAGAAGTGAACAAGGTCCATCCTTTATCCAGGAGTGTGGTTTCAGAGCCCTTGCTATGCGTAGAGGTAAGCCCCACCAGATCCAACCGGTAGCGCTCCACCTCTCGCACCAGCTCAGGCTCCTTCCCCACCAGCGTAGAGACGTTCCACGTCCCGAAAGTCAGCCTCTGCTGCCCCGAATTGGTCCGTCTGGAGCCTCCACTTTCACTGCCATCCACTTGGCAGCGCACCCGACCCCACTGATTCCGACCGCGGGTGGTGGGCCCACGTGGCGGAGAAGATGGTGTGTCCACGTAGCTTCTTCGGGCTGTGCCCGGCCGGGCCCCGTGGCTAGCCCGGCCACCAGGCGCTTGCTGGCGAACCCTGCCTCCGGGGCTAGCTCCAGAGGAGGGCCCCGGACTTCCTCCAGGCCGGGTAACGCATCTTCTGCTACCCCTGTGTTTTTCATGGTGGGGTATCGTAACCCTGATGGGGGGGCATTCGGGTGCTACACCTTGCCCAAGGGTGACCCGGAACTATGTAATGCAGGGGCGTTCAACTCCCTGTAGCTTAATACAAGCCCACATACCACAAACCCAAGCGTGTAGTGCGGGTGAACTGGGAACGTTTGGAGGAGTCCTCTGTCCGGAAGGACTTCAACTCCCACCTCCAGCGGGACTTCTCTGCCATCCCTGTGGAGGTTAGGGACATTGAACAGGAATGGGCAATGTTCAAAGCCTCTATTGCTAAAGCTGCAGCTGCGAGCTGTGGCCAGAATATCTTAGGTGCCTCAAGGGGCGGTAACCCTCGAACACCATGGTGGACAGTGGTGGTCAGGGAACCCGTCCGACTGAAGAAGGAGTCCTACCGGGTATGTTATCCCAGGGGACTCCGGAGGCAGTTGCAAAGTACCGACAGGCCCGAAAGGCAGCGGCCGTGGCTGTGGACGAGGCTAAGCAGAGGGTGTGGGAGCAGTTCGGGGAATCCATGGAGAAGGACTATCGGGCGGCACCAAAGCTGTTCTGGAAGACCACACGGCACCTCAGGAGGGGGAAGCAGGGAACCATCCAAGCTGTGTATGGCAAGGATGGGACTTTGCTGACTTCAAGTGAGGAAGTTGTAGGGCGTTGGAAAGAGCACTTTGAGGAACTCATGAACCCAATTACATCAGACACAGCCTCCCTGATAGGAGCATGGCCTGAGGATGATGGGGGCTCGGCGTCGATCTCTCGGAGTGAAGACAGAGGTAGTTAGACAACTCCACAGTGGCAAAGCTCCGGGGGTTGACGAGATCCGTCCAGAAATGCTGAAGGCTCTGGGTGTTGAGGGGATGTCTTGGTTTATACGCCTTTTCAACATTGCGTGGAAGTCTGGGACAGTGCAGAGGGAGTGGCAGACTGGGGTGGTGGTTCCCCTTTTCAAAAAGGGGGACCAGAGGGTGTGTGCTAATTACAGGGGTATCACACTACTCAGCCTCCCTGGGAAAGTTTACGCCAAGGTACTGGAAAGGAGGGTCCGGCCGATAGTCGAACCTCAGATTCAAGAGGAGCAATGTGGATTCCGTCCTGGTCGTGGAACAACTGACCAGCTCTTTACTCTTGCTGGAATCCTGGAGAAGGCCTGGGAGTATGCCTATCCAGTCTACATGTGCTTTGTGGATTTGGAGAAGGCGTATGACCGCGTTCCCCGGGAGAGCTTGTGGGAGGTGCTGAGGGAGTACGGAGTGAGGGGAACCCTGCTGAGGGCCATCCAATCTCTGTACAACCAAAGCGAGAGTTGTGTCCGGGTGCTTGGATGTAAGTCGGATCCGTTTCCAGTGGGGGTTGGTCTCCGCCAGGGCTGCGCTCTGTCACCTATCCTGTTTGTGATTTTCATGGACAGGATTTCTAGGCGGAGTCATGGCCATGGCGGAGAGGGTATACGTCTTGGGGGGCTAAAGGTTGCGTCACTGCTCTTTGCAGATGATGTGGCCCTGAGGGCACCTTCGGTTCGTGACCTTCAGCTCTCACTGAGTGTTCAGCGGCTGGAATGAGGATCAGCATCTCCAAATCTGAGGCCATGGTTCTCAGCAGGAAACCGATGGATTGTACAGTCCAGGTAGGGGACGAGACTCTGTCCCAGGTGGAGGAGTTTAAGTATCTTGGGGTCTTGTTCACGAGTGAGGGAAAGATGGAGAAAGAAATCAGCCGTAGAATCGGAGCAGCTGGGGCAGTATTGCAGTCTCTCTGCCGCACTGTTGTGACGAAACGAGAGCTGAGCCAGAAGGCAAAGCTCTCGATCTACCGAGCTATCTACATTCCTACTCTCACCTATGGTCATGAAGTGTGGGTCATGACCAAAAGAATAAGATTGCGGATACAAGGCCGAAATGAGTTTCCTCAGAAGGGTGGCTGGCATCTCCCTTAGAGATAGGGTAAGAAGCTCAGTCACCCGAGAGATTTGGAGTAGAGCCGCTGCTCCTTCGCTTGGAAAGGAGCCAGCTTAGGTGGTTCGGGCATCTCGTGCGGATGCCTCACGAGCGTCTCCCTAGGGAGGTCCTCGTTGCACGTCCCACTGGGAGGAGGCCCCGCGGCAGGCCAAGGACCAGATGGGGGGATTACATCTCCTCTCTGGCCTGGGAACGCTTCGGGATTCCCCAGGAGGAAGTCGCTAATGTTGCTCTGGAGAGGGAAGTCTGGGGGTCTTTGCTGGAGCTGTTGTCCCCGCGACCCAATTCCGGATAAGCGGTTAAAGATGGATGGATGGACCATCTATGGTCCGTAATATCATCAAATATCATGACTTTAATCAGAAGACAGTGTGGTTGTATTTGTGTTTGTACAAGTTTGGGAAGATTTGGACAAGGTGTGGGTGCGGGGGCCAACTTTACTCAGGTGAATCACCAAACGTTAACTTAAAAACAATGACACTATTTTTTACATGTTTGCAGCACAAACGAATAGGACATTTTTGGGGAGATTTTGACATACTGTAGTTGGTCTAGTTCTGGTTAATAATGTGAGAATGCAAGCATTCACATGTTATTCTACACCATTTTTCATCAGTTTATTATTGATTGTAGTCAACTGGAGGCGTGTCTTAATGAAATGAAACAATGGATGTCCGCTAACTTTTTGCAACTCAACGCTAAGAAAACGGAAATGCTGATTATCGGTCCTGCTAAACACCAACATCTATTTAATAATACCACCTTAACATTTGACAACCAAACAATTACACAAGGCGACTCGGTAAAGAATCTGGGTATTATCTTCGACCCAACTCTCTCGTTTGAGTCACACATTAAGAGTGTTACTAAAACGGCCTTCTTTCATCTCCGTAATATCGCTAAAATTCGTTCCATCTTGTCCACTAGCGACGCTGAGATCATTATTCATGCGTTCGTTACGTCTCGTCTCGATTACTGTAAGGTATTATTTTCGGGACTCCCTATGTCTAGCATTAAAAGATTACAGTTGGTACAAAATGCGGCTGCGAGACTTTTGACAAAAACAAGAAAGTTTGATCATATTACGCCTATACTGGCTCACCTGCACTGGCTTCCTGTGTACTTAAGATGCGACTTTAAGGTTTTACTACTTACGTATAAAATACTACACGGTTTAGCTCCAGCCTATCTCGCCGATTGTATTGTACCATATGTCCCGACAAGAAATCTGCGTTCAAAGAACTCCGGCTTATTAGTGATTCCCAGAGCCAAAAAAAAGTCTGCGGGCTATAGAGCGTTTTCTATTCGGGCTCCAGTACTCTGGAATGCCCTCCCGGTAACAGTTAGAGATGCTACCTCAGTAGAAGCATTTAAGTCCCATCTTAAAACTCATTTGTATAATCTAGCCTTTAAATAGACCCCCCTTTTTTAGACCAGTTGATCTGCCGTTTCTTTTCTTCTCTCCTCTTCTCCCCTGTCCCTTGCGAGGGGGAGTTGCATATGTCCGGTGGCCATGGATGAAGTGCTGGCTGTCCAGAGTCGGGACCCCGGGTGGACCACTAGCCTGTGCATCGGTTGGAGACATCTCTGCGCTGCTGACCCGTCTCCGCTCGGGATGGTTTCCTGCTGGCCCCACTATGGACTGGACTCTCGCTGATGTGTTGGATCCACTGTGGACTGGACTTTCACAATATTATGTCAGACCCACTCGACATCCATTGCTTTCGGTCTCCCCTAGAGGGGGGGGTGGGGGGGGTTACCCACATATGCGGTCCTCTCCAAGGTTTCTCATAGTCATTCACCGACGTCCCACTGGGGTGAGTTTTTCCTTGCCCGTATGTGGGCTCTGTACCGAGGATGTCGTTGTGGCTTGTGCAGCCCTTTGAGACACTTGTGATTTAGGGCTATATAAATAAACATTGATTGATTGATTGATTGATTGTGTGAATGCTTGTATATACAGTACAGGCCAAACGTTTGGACACACCTCCTTGTTCAATGTGTTTTCTTTATTTCCATTACTATTTACATTGTAGATTGTCACTGAAGGCATCAAAATTATGAATGAACACATGTGGAGTTATGTACTTAACAAAAATAGGTAAAATAACTGAAAACATGTTTTATATTCTAGTTTCTTCAAAATAGCCACCCTTTGCTCTGATTACTGCTTTGCACACTCTTGGCATTCTCTTGATGAGCTTCAAGCACACTTGTGAAGTGAAAACCATTTCCTCTTGCAGCTCATCGAGAGAATGCCAAGAGTGTGCAAAGCAGTAATCAGACCAAAGGGTGGCTATTTTTAAGAAAATAGAATATAAAACGTTTTCAGTTGCCTAAAGTGCAAAACACGTTAACATTTCATGAAACAAATTACTATTACAGAACATCAAATAACAAATGACAAAAAAAACTTTACAATCTCAGAAAAAATGACAACCACAAATTGCAAAGGATACCCTTTTCTTCTCCCCCTTTTTAACGATAAATTACCACCGTTCAACAGAGCATTATTGCCATAAAATATCTGCCAGCTTGTCCCCGACTCCCACTTATCAATTGTACAATATACCCGTGTCACAATGTAAACAAACGCCATGGGTGGATCTACACCTGACATCCACTGTAATGATACCAAGTACACGAGCATATCTAGTCGATACAACAAAGATTACATCAATATTTTTTATCGTCACAAAAATTTTTTTTTTTTTTTATTCACATATTGTATTCATAAACTCAGGAAATACATCCCTGGACACATGAGAACTTAAATCATAACCAATGTATGATCCTGTAACTACTTATTGGATCGATACCTAAATTTGTGGTATCATCCAAAACGAATGTAATGTATCCAAACAACAGAAGACTAAGTGTTTATTAAATTTTAACAGAAGTGTCTAGAACATGTTGAAACGGAAAATAACCAGATATTAACAGTAAATGAACAAGTAGATTAATAATAATTTTTTACAGCTTGTCCTTCATAATTTTGACAAAATAATAGATAATATTGGTATCAAGACACCCCTAGTCTCTTCTACCGCTGCGTAACCAAGATGGCAAACATTGTTGGTGGTAAGTGTCCATTACTGCGCACTCACCATTTTGACTGTTTTGAGTGCAACATTTGGATACTGACAGTACACTGTATTTTGACATACTTCTGCAGTGTGCACTCAAAATACCGAGTGTAAGTAGGAAGTGGATTAATTGAGACAACCAACGGTCCTTGCAGAACCCTCCTTTCCAAAGAAGACACAAAGTAATGCCCATCGCCAATTTTGACAATTTTCCTTTTCACTAAATTATTTATTTCACTGACTTATTCTCCTAAATTTACCAAAAATGACTATGCCTTTAATTTGTTGACTATGATTATAATCTGGATAAAACACAGGACAAATAATTTACAAAACCAAAAACATACATTTTATTGACAAACTTATTTTTTGTTTTTATTTTTTTATGTATTTTTTTGTGATCAATTAAACATAGCCGTATCAACAAAATATTACAAAAAAAAAACTCTTAATGCATTTAACAGCAAAATAAACTCAATAGTAAGCTTTACATTCAAATAGGGCTTTTTACCCCAAATCACTGTGTCCAAGTTTGTAAACAACATAAGAGTATACAAGTCTACAATGCCTGAGGTGCAAAACACTTTTCATGAAACAAATTACAATTACAGAAAATCAAATAAGAAATGAAAAAAAAAACTTTACAATTTCAGAAAAAAGTAAAACGAAAGACTAAAAGGGGTGTCAAACATGGTTACACTGTTATGGCTGTTATGACATCGCAGTTATGGCTGCCATAAGAGGGCCGCTTGTAACAGTATAAAATTTATGAATATAAATGTGTAAGAATTCACCTCATGATACTATAAAATTAATTTCTGTGCATTTGATTATTATATTTGTATACACTGTAAAAAAGTATATATATTTTTTTCAGTAAAAAAAAACCCACTGGCAGCTGAGTCGCCACAACTTCACTGTAAAATGTACAATGTTTTTTTTTACAGCATATTACTGCAAATGGAAAAACGGTACGATATTTTTTTTTACTGCAAAATTCTGCCAACTGAGCTGCCATTTTGTTTCACTGTAAAATCTATTGTCATTTCTACCGTGTACAATTTGATGAATAACTTGCTTTGAGATAACTCAAGCATTTGTTGCATTATTAGATAATAAAGTTTAAAATACAAACCCCCGTTTCCATATGAGTTGGGAAATTGTGTTAGATGTAAATATAAACGGAATATATATATGTATATGTGTATGTATATATATATATATATATATATATATATATATATATATATATATATATATATATATATATATATATATATATATATATATATATATATATAAATAAAACTCACCTCTTCACATTAGCCTTTCCAAACTGACCCTGCCCTTAGTGTTTCTTTATTATTTTTTTCTTTTTTTTCTTTTCTTAGTTTCTTTTCCTAATAAAGTTGTTTTAATCCCCCCCCCCCCCCCCCCACACACACACACACACACACACACACAAATGTAAAGCGACTTTGGGTATTTAGAAAAGCGCTATATAAATCCCAGGTATTATTATTATTATTATTATATATATATATATATATATATATATATATATATATATATATATATATATATATATATATATATATATATATATATATATATATATATATATATATATATATACAGTATATATACACTGCAAGTGTACAAACCCCGTTTCCATATGAGTTGGGAAATTGTGTTAGATGTAAATATAAACGGAATACAATGATTTGCAGCGGGGGTGGGGTGGGGGGGGGGGGGTGGGGGGGTTAAGGGAGGAGTATATTTATAGCTACAAGTCACTGAAATTCAAGTATTTCTTATATATATATATATATATATATATATATATATATATATATATATATATATATATATATATATATATATATATATATATATATACAAACCCTGTTTCCATATGAGTTGGGAAATTGTGCTAGATGTAAATATAAACGGAATACAATGATTTGCAAATAATTTTCAACCCATATTCAGTTGAATATGCTACAAAGACAACATATTTGATGTTCAAACTGATAAACTTTTTTTTTTTTTAAATAATCATTAACTTTAGAATTTGATGCCAGCAACACGTGACAAACAAGTTGGGAAAGGTGGCAATAAATACTGATAAAGTTGAGGAATGCTCATCAAACACTTATTTGGAACATCCCACAGGTGAACAGGCAAATTGGGAACAGGTGGGTGCCATGATTGGGTATAAAAGTAGATTCCATGAAATCAGGGACGTGCACATGATTATAGAGGGGCAGGGGCTCAAAGTCAGAAAAGGGCAGGAATTTTTTTTTTGGTCCTTTACACAATATGGAAATTAATGTAAAATTAAATTTGCTGATAGGAAGCTAACTACTTAGCTGTGTGTCCTTTGTAGGTAAAAGTGATTGCCATTTCTTTTGTGTCAACAAATTATGGTCATAATGAGTTAATTCACATTATCATAGGCTTGGAAGACATGAAACGCAACAAAACACTGGTTTATTATTAGGCTATTTATTGTTAAAGATAAGCACTTTAATATTGAACATTGAACATTGAACATTGAACTTTGAAAAAAAATACAAAAATAAATACCCAAATGGAAAAAACTTCAATGTGAAAATCTGTCCTTCTTCCCTTAACTTGATGAAAACACCATCAAGTTAAGTTGTGGTCTAATAAATGATAAATGGGTTATACTTGTATAGCGCTTTTCTACCTTCAAGGTACTCAAAGCGCTTTGACAGTATTTCCACATTCACCCATTCACACACACATTCACACACACTGATGGAGGGAGCTGCCATGCAAGGCGCTACCAGCACCCACCAGGAGCAAGGGTGAAGTGTCTTGCCCAAGGACACAACGGACGTGACTCGGATGGTAGAAGGTGGGGATTGAACCCCAGTAACCAGCAACCCTCCGATTGCTGGCACGGCCACTCTACCAACTTCGCCACGCCGTCCCTCACTTAATGCTCAGACTAAACAACTGAAACGCAATACAGGGCCAAAAATATGGACCTGGGGCCAGTAGAGGGCTGTATCCTTTCTTTTTTTGGCATTGTGCTGCAGGCATAATCAACATGAATCAAGTTTAAATACAGATGGCAATATTCCTAACAGATAACCTACATCTTATATCCCCAGAATGCTGAAATTATTATTATTTTTAATAATAATAATAATAATAATAATTATTATTATTATTATCATTATCATTGTTCTTCTTATTATTGTTATTATTATCATTATTATTATTATTATTTTGTTAACCCACACAGTAATAGCAAAGTCACAATAACCTTATATCTAAAACTCTACTGTGAGAGAAATGTGATCCGCCGTAAACACAGTGCATTTTATTTTGAAAATTAACCCGGTGTTTTATTTTGTATTTTGTACATTACTTCCTGTCCCGCACGATCCGCTCTGCTCTGTGCGGACTTGATTTGCCGTGCTCAATTGATGCGCCGTGCTCCGACGTCCGGCAAAAACAGAAGCTGACACATTGACTAATAGAATAATACAGCGTTTTTCTGAAATATTACCCATATTAGATGCTGAATAAGTGGACGGCGACTAGACCATAACTCACAGGTTCAAGTTGCTCCACTGTCACGTCTCAGGGGCGCAGTAACTTGGCTCTCTCTCCTCTCACTTACTCACTCGCCCTCTCTCTCTCTCTCTGAATAACCCCTGGCTGCAGCCCGCAGATCGAGGAGGGGCTAAACGTTTAAAAGTTTAGACCAGTCCACATTTAGGGAAAATTTAAGCCCCTCCTCGATCTGCAGGCTGCAGTCAGGGGTTACTCCCTTGAACCGCGAAAGCAACCCGGTTTCGAAACGAATAAAGACCAACTTCGATATTGTACATTATAAACTAATGTATGGATAGACAAACAAGTCGATCATTAAAATATTCATGCAAGTAACAGCCAATCAGCATTCAACCGTCAAACTCAGTGCAGTGTAGTGCAGTCCGGGGTGAACTGCAGCATGGAGGAGAAAGTGATTGTTGCCGTTTGCGACTCCCGGAGCTTTATATATAATGACGTTTGAGAATCTGCCGGATCTCCGCCACCAGATGGAGCCCACGGGGGTGAACCCATGGGTTAAACGTTTAGCCCCTCCTCGATCTGCGGGCTGCAGCCAGGGGCACTTGCAGCCAGGGGCACTTGCTCTCTCTGGCGGAAGCGGCAGGCTCAAACAACCCGGTATTACAAGAAAACGTGGAGTTTTTGTACCGCTGTTTTTTTTTTTTTTTTACATCCCTGACTGGAATTTATTAATGTTTAAAGAAAAAACAAAACAACAACAAAAAAAACACACACACAGGCAGAGGGCACTTTTTAAGACGAGGCAAAAAAGGGCAGGGGCTCAGGCACCCATAGGGCCCTATGTGTGCACGTGCCTGCATGAAATGCTCAGTCATTCACAAACAAGGATGGGGCGAGGGTCACCACTTTGTCAACAAATGCATGAACAAATTGTTGAACAGTTTAAGAAAAACCTTTCTCAACCAGCTATTGCAAAGAATTTAGGGATTTCACCATCTACGGTCCGTAATATCATTAAAGGGTTCAGAGAATCTGGAGAAATCACTGCACGTAAGCAGCTAAGCCCGTGACCTTCGATCCCTCAGGCTGTACTGCATCAACAAGCGACATCAGTGTGTAAAGGATATCACCACATGGGCTCAGGAACACTTCAGAAACCCACTGTCAGTAACTACAGTTGGTCGCTACATCTGTAAGTGTAAGTTAAAACTCTCCTATGCAAGGCGAAAACCGTTTATCAACAACACCCAGAAACGCCGTCGGCTTCGCTGGGCCTGAGCTCATCTAAGATGGACTGATACAAAGTGGAAAAGTGTTCTGTGGTCTGAGGAGTCCACATATCAAATTGTTTTTGGAAACTGTGGACGTCGTGTCCTCCGGACCAAAGAGGAAAAGAACCATCCGGATTGTTGTAGGCGCAGAGTTGAAAAGCCAGCATCTGTGATGGTATGGGGGTGCGTGACTGCTCGCCGTCTGTTCGCTGTTGCGAAAAAGCTAAGTAGCGCTCTATCTGTGTGCTTTTAATTGTTCTACAGCTTTCTTTATCACTTCTCAAACATTTTTAGTGGTACTATTTAACTTGCAAATCACCCGATCTCTGTCCCACCACCCTTTCCTCAGCTAGCCAGCTGCTAAGCTAGCGCGGAGAAAGGCAGCGCCGGTCAGTAAGAAGCTACTCCTACAGACCGCGACCACTTCCCTGAGGACAGCAGGAACTTCACTCGGTGACAGAAAACACTGTGAGTAATGGCTTCCTGCGCGTCTTGCACCATACTCACGGAGAGGTTGGCTCTGCTAGAGGGCCGTGTCCGCCAGTTAGAGCAGAGTAATGTCGTAACTTTAGATGTTGCGGACACATCTGCTAGCGTTAGCTGTAGCGAGCTAACTAGCCCAGCTTGTAGCAGTCCTAAGCGGCCTACAAGCTACGGTGTACCGGTTGAGACGCATAATAGATTTAGCTCTTTAGCTAGTCCTACACCCCAGTCTACCGGGCACCACACCTTAGTTATAGGGGACTCCATCACCCGAAACATAAAGCTTAGCAAACCAGCCACAATAAAGTGTATCCCCGGGGCCAGAGCACCTGACATTGAAGCTAATCTTAGGGAGCTAACTCGCAACAGGCCTAGTAAACACGTACGACAGGCTAATCGCACCACTAATTATGCGAATATAGTTGTACACGTTGGCTCCAATGACACTAGAATGAGACAGTCAGAGATTACAAAGAGAAACATAGCCAGGACTTGTGATCTCGCCAGAAAGATGTCCAGGCATCGAGTAATTGTCTCTGGCCCCCTGCCTGCGAGAGGCAATGATGAGAGATATAGCAGATTAGTCTCGCTTAACAAGTGGTTGGCTAGCTACTGTAGGACGCAGGGACTAACGTTTATTGATAACTGGCCCTCTTTCTGGGGCAAACCAGGCTTGCTGATGAGAGACGGCCTTCACCCTAACCAGGAAGGCGCCATCATCCTGTCTAGAAACATAGACTACTATTTAAGTCTCACTTGACTGACTACACTAGAGCAAGCCCGGTCACAGGCAATTACAATGTCTGTTAGTCCGGGTGAGGAGTCAGTTAAGCTAGAACTAGCCAGCGCCAGGCTGGATAATCCATGTACGCATAGCAATTCTCTTAGAATAATACACAATTCACATAATGTTTTTTCTGTTGTGTCTGTGTCAGAGGTGGACATGCATTCTACTGAGGTGGCAAATTATGATATGTCCAGTCTACTGCAGCACCAAGCAAACAATCGGAAAATTCCCGTCATATCAATTCCTAGATATGGTCGAAACTATTTAAAGTGCACTACGCATAATAAACGCAACATTGTTAATATTGCCACTACGGATAATCTTAACAAAAACTCGTCAAAACAGCCCAATACCTATAATATGGGCTTTTTAAACATAAGATCATTGTCTCCCAAGGCGTTATTGGTTAATGAGGTCATTAGAGACAACAATCTTAACGTCATTGGTCTTAGCGAAACCTGGCTCAAACCGGACGAATTTTTTGCGCTCAATGAGGCATCTCCTCCTAACTATACGAATGCGCATGTTGCCCGCCCTCTTAAAAGGGGAGGGGGTGTCGCACTAATATACAATGAAAATTTCAACCTTACCCCTAACCTAAATAATAAATATAAATCGTTTGAGGTGCTTACTATGAGGTCTGTCACACCGCTACCTCTCGACCTGGCTGTTATCTACCGCCCCCCTGGGCCCTATTCGGACTTTATCAGTGAATTCTCAGAGTTCGTTGCTGATCTAGTGACGCACGCCGACAATATAATCATAATGGGGGACTTTAATATCCATATGAATACCCCATCGGACCCTCAGTGCGTGGCGCTCCAAACCATAATTGATAGCTGTGGTCTTACACAAATAATACATGAACCCACGCATCGCAACGGTAATACAATAGATCTAGTGCTTGTCAGGGGTGTCACCACCTCCAAAGTTATGATACTTCCATATACTAAAGTAATGTCCGATCATTACCTTATAAAATTTGAAGTTTTGACTCTTTGTCAACAAGCTAATAATAATAATAACTGCTATAGCGGCCGCAACATTAATGCTGCCACAACGATGACTCTTGCTGACCTACTGCCTTCGGTAATAGCACCATTCCCAAATTATGTCGGCTCTATTGATAAACTCACTAACAACTTTGACGATGCCTTGCGCGAAATTATTGATAGTATAGCACCGCTAAAGCAAAAAAGGGCCCCTAAAAGGCGCACCCCATGGTTTACAGAAGAAATTAGAGCTCATAAATTATCATGTAGAAAACTGGAACGCAAATGGCGCGCGACTAAACTTGAGGTTTTTCATCAAGCATGGAGTGATAGTTTAATAACTTATAAACGCATGCTTACCTTAGCTAAAGCTAAATACTACTCAAATCTCATCCGCCTCAACAAAAACGATCCTAAATTTCTGTTTAGTACAGTAGCATCGCTAACCCAACAAGGGACTCCTCCCAGTAGCTCCACCCACTCGGCAGATGATTTTATGAATTTCTTTAATAAGAAAATTGAACTCATTAGAAAGGAGATTAAAGACAACGCATCCCAGCTACAACTGGGCTCTATTAACACAAATACGACTGTATATACGACGGACACTGCCCTCCAAAATAGTCTCTCTATTTTTGATGAAATAACATTAGAGGAATTATTACAGCGTGTAAGTGGGATAAAACAAACAACATGTTTACTTGACCCACTTCCTGGGAAACTTATCAAGGAACTGTTTGTATTATTAGGTCCATCAGTGTTAAATATTATAAACTTATCACTTTCCTCCGGCACTGTTCCCCTAGCATTCAAAAAAGCGGTTATTCATCCTCTGCTCAAAAGACCTAACCTCGATCCTGACCTCATGGTAAACTACCGACCGGTCTCCCACCTTCCGTTTATTTCCAAAATTCTCGAAAAAACTGTTGCACAGCAGCTAAATGAACACTTAGTGACTAACAATCTCTGTGAACCTTTTCAATCCGGTTTCAGGGCAAATCACTCTACGGAGACAGCCCTCGCAAAAATGACTAATGATCTATTGCTAACGATGGATTCTGATGCGTCATCTATGTTGCTGCTTCTTGATCTTAGCGCCGCTTTCGATACCGTCGATCATAATATTTTATTAGAGCGTATCAAAACACGTATTGGTATGTCAGACTTAGCCTTGTCTTGGTTTAACTCTTATCTTACTGACAGGATGCAGTGCGTCTCCCATAACAATGTGACCTCGGACTATGTCAAGGTAACGTGCGGAGTTCCCCAGGGTTCGGTTCTTGGCCCTGCACTCTTTAGTATTTACATGCTGCCGCTGGGTGACATCATACGCAAGTACGGTGTTAGCTTTCACTGTTATGCTGATGACACTCAACTCTACATGCCCCTAAAGCTGACCAACACGCCGGACTGTAGTCAGCTGGAGGCGTGTCTTAATGAAATTAAACAATGGATGTCCGCTAACTTTTTGCAACTCAACGCTAAGAAAACGGAAATGCTGATTATCGGTCCTGCTAGACACCAACATCTATTTAATAATACCACCTTAACATTTGACAACCAAACAATTAAACAAGGAGACTCGGTAAAGAATCTGGGTATTATCTTCGACCCAACTCTCTCGTTTGAGTCACACATTAAGAGTGTTACTAAAACGGCCTTCTTTCATCTCCGTAATATCGCTAAAATTCGTTCCATCTTGTCCACTAGCGACGCTGAGATCATTATTCATGCGTTCGTTACGTCTCGTCTCGATTACTGTAACGTATTATTTTCGGGCCTCCCTATGTCTAGCATTAAAAGATTACAGTTGGTACAAAATGCGGCTGCAAGGCTTTTGACAAAAACAAGAAAGTTTGATCATATTACGCCTATACTGGCTCACTTGCACTGGCTTCCTGTGCACTTAAGATGCGACTTTAAGGTTTTACTACTTACGTATAAAATATTACACGGTTTAGCTCCAGCCTATCTCGCCGATTGTATTGTACCATATGTCCCGACAAGAAATCTGCGTTCAAAGAACTCCGGCTTATTAGTGATTCCCAGAGCCAAAAAAAAGTCTGCGGGCTATAGAGCGTTTTCTATTCGGGCTCCAGTACTCTGGAATGCCCTCCCGGTAACAGTTAGAGATGCTACCTCAGTAGAAGCATTTAAGTCCCATCTTAAAACTCATTTGTATAATCTAGCCTTTAAATAGACCCCCCCTTTTTTAGACCAGTTGATCTGCCGTTTCTTTTCTTCTCTCCTCTTCTCCCCTGTCCCTTGCGAGGGGGAGTTGCATAGGTCTGGTGGCCATGGATGAAGTGCTGGCTGTCCAGAGCCGGGACCCCGGGTGGACCACTAGCCTGTGCATCGGTTGGGGACATCTCTGCGCTGCTGACCCGTCTCCGCTCGGGATGGTTTCCTGTTGGCCCCGCTGTGGACTGGACTCCCGCTGATGTGTTGGATCCACTGTGGACTGGACTTTCACAATGTTATGTCAGACCCACTCGACATCCGTTGCTTTCGGTCTCCCCTAGAGGGGGGGGGTTACCCACATATGCGGTCCTCTCCAAGGTTTCTCATAGTCATTCACCGACGTCCCACTGGGGTGAGTTTTTCCTTGCCCGTATGTGGGCTCTGTACCGAGGATGTCGTTGTGGCTTGTACAGCCCTTTGAGACACTTGTGATTTAGGGCTATATAAATAAACATTGATTGATTGATTGATTGATATTAGTGCCCAAATCATGGGTAACTTACACATCTGTGAAGGCGCCATTAATGCTAAAAGGTACATACAGGTCTTATTTCAGCAAGACAATGCCAAGCCACGTGTTACATCAACGTGGCTTCATAGTAAAAGAGTGCGGGTACTAGACTGGCCTGCCTGTAGCCCAGACCTGTCTCCCATTGAAAATGTGTGGCACATTATGAAGCCTAAAATACCACAACGGAGACCCCCGGACTGTTGAACAACTTAAGCTGTACATCAAGCAAGAATGGGAAAGAATTCCACCTGAGAAGCTTAAAAATGTGTCTCCTCAGCTCCCAAAAGTTTACTGAGTGTTGTTAAAAGGAAAGGCCATGTAACACAGTGGTGAACATGCCCTTTACCAACTACTTTGGCACATGTTGCAGCCATGAAATTCTAAGTTAATAATTATTTGCAAAAAAAAAAAAAAAGTTTATGAGTTTGAACATCAAATATCTTGTCTTTGTAGTGCATTCAATTGAATATGGGTTGAAAAGGATTTGCAAATCATTGTATTCCGTTTATATTTACATCCAACACAATTTCCCAACTCATATGGAAACAGGGTTTGTATATTTGAAAGCATGCAATACATGTATTTCTTTCTGTCACAATGAAAAGATTACATTTAGTAAATGATCAAATGCTTTATTGACTCATAATATTTCAGGGCTTTCGCGGGCCGAATTAATTGATGTGGCGGGCCGAATCTGGCCCCCGGGCCTTGAGTTTGACACCCGTGGACTAAACAATTTACAATTTCAGAAACCCGAAAAGGAATGTTCCAAATCCAACATTGACAGCTAAATCAACCAATCATTTTGGTCATTTCCGCTGAGTCTTTATTTTCTCATTCGGCACTCTGCTGACATTAACAAAATAACTGGTTGATTTTGCTGTCAATCTGGGATTCTGGACATTCCTTTTTCAGTTTATGAAATTGTAACTCTTTTCAGCTTTTGTTTCTGTTTTTAGAGTTTCAGAAAAGTGTTTTGTCTTTTTTAATTTATTTTCTGTCATAATTTATTTCATGAAATTATAAGGTGTTTTGTACTTCCAGGCCACCGTAACAATGTAATAATATTGTAATATTTCAGGAATGTAGACTCATACATCTTCTATGTTTGTCTTGTCTTTATGGCACAAGATGCGATACAACCACATAACAACCCCAATGTGCGTCTCCACTCTTTTCCCAGCAATACTCAAACGCCTTACTTCCTATACTCAACGTCACTTCCCTATCTCTCCCCGAAAGTCCCGCCCCCAAGTCAAAGTCATTGGCTAACACCCCGTAGCCAGCCGCTACAATATGAACAACACAAAAAGATATTTGGGAAAATGAACATAAAACACTGAAAAATATCAATCCTACAGCGATAGTAACGCTAATATTTATATTACCCAAGGTGTCGATTTTACTAATAATTGGAGCGATCCAATCAAACTCATGAATAAATCGTCGAAATAAACGAGTACTTTCTGTGTGCCGAGCCAAAATAGGCGGCTCGTTAAAAACGAAGAAACTTCCATCACCAAGGGCAACCCCTTGCCAACACACGCCAACTCAACACTTGCTGCGGGGTGTAAATATGTCTCGGGCTCAGGCTGAACGCGTGATTGAAACAATTTTAATAGAATTAACGCAAATGTGCTTGACAGGACCTTTGTCGGGGGACTCAGTGGATTCCATGGTGGTGAGAAAACTACATTGTTTCCATGTTTCATTTCAGCCGTCCATACACCTTCAACTATAAAATAATGTGTATTTTGTATCGTCCATACACTTTCAAATATAAATTAATGTGTAATTTATATCGTCCATACACCTTCAACTGTAAAATAATCAACTATGGTCGAAGGAAAAGCGAACAATGTCACTTGAGGCTTTCAATGAACGTTAGCGTAATGGATGTCTTTCTCCAACTACGTGGCGACGTCACTGGCGACCACCTCTGTAACAAGCCAGTAGCATATTGAATTAAATGAATTATGTATGATTTTCTGAGGACCAAAGGGGGACACAATCCGTAAAAGTTGGTAGAAAGTAGTGACCATTCCCGAATCATTAATCTATTGAGAAAAAAAATCAGTGTGAAAATATCGTGAGACAAGAACATATTCTCTGTAAAGGTAACAACGTTTCATATAAGGAGCCCTACTTTACGTAATGCCTTTTTTTTGTTTTCAGATTTATTTAGTTACTTTGTTAATGTACCCTTTTTCTGTATTTCAGGAGATGTGTGTTGTGCAGGACACAAGGGATATGTATAATGTTGATCAGACACTGACCAACTATGACATGCAAATATTTAAAGAGGTGAGTTATTAACACCATGGGCTGGCTCTCAAAATCTCGGTATCAAACTGATACCAAGGGCCAGCAGTATACCGACACTGGTCCTTTTTACATTTGTACATTTTTCAAGCTCATCAAATGATTTTTTTTTGTCTTTAATTTAACTTAATGTATTGAGCAAATTATTTGATTATGATAATAATCAGAATAAAACACGGACAAAGATATTAGTCAAAGGTTTTTTTTTCATCTAGAAATGTATTTGTTGCCTACAGTGCAGGCCACACGTTTGGATACACCTTCTCATTCAATGCGTTTTCTTTATTTTCATGACTATTTACATTGTATAGATCAGGGGTCACCAACGCGGTGCCCGCGGGCGCCAGGTAGCCCGTAAGGACAACATGAGTAGCCCGCTGGCCTGTTCTAAAAATAGCTCAAATAGCAGCACTTACCAGTGAGCTGCCTCTATTTTTTAAATTGTATTTATTTACTAGCAAGCTGGTCTCGCTTTGCCCGACATTTTTAATTCTAAGAGAGACAAAACTCAAATAGAATTTGAAAATCCAAGAAAATATTTTAAAGACTTGGTCTTCACTTGTTTAAATGAATTCATTATATTTTTTACTTCGCTTCTTATAACATTCAGAAAGACAATTTTAGAAAAAAAATACAACCTTAAAAATGATTTTAGGATTTTTAAACACATATACCTTTTTACCTTTTAAATTCCTTCCTCTTCTTTCCTGACAATTCTGACAATGTTCAAGTAATTTTTTTTTTTATTATTGTAAAGAATAATAAATACATTTTAATTTAATTCTTCATTTTAGCTTCTGTTTTTTCGACAAAGAATATTTGTGAAATATTTCTTCAAACTTATTATGATTAAAATTCAAAAAAATTATTCTGGCAAATCTAGAAAATCTGAAGAATCAAATTTAAATGTTATTTCAAAATCTTTTGAATTTCTTTAAAAAAATTTGTTCTGGAAAATCTAGAAGAAATAATGATTTGTCTTTGTTAGAAATATACCTTGGTCCAATTTGTTATATGTTCTAACAAAGTGTAGATTGGATTTTAACCTATTTAAAACATGTCATCAAAATTCTAAAATTAATCTTAATCAGGAAAAATTACTAATGATGTTCCATAAATTATTTTTTTAGGTTTTTCAAAATATTCGAATTAGCTAGTTTTTCTCTTCTTTTTTTCGGTTGAATTTTGAATTTTAAAGAGTCAAAATTGAACATAAACTATGTTTCAAAATTGAATTGTCATTTTTTTCGTGTTTTCCCCTCTTTTAAACCGTTCAATTAAGTGTAAATATAATTAATTATTAATAATAACATAGAGTTAAAGATAAATTGAGCAAATTGGCTATTTCTGGCAATTTATTTAAGTGTGTATCAAACTGGTAGCCCTTCGCATTAATCAGTACCCAAGAAGTAGCTCTTGGTTTCAAAAAGGTTGGTGACCCCTGGTATAGATTGTCACTGAAGGCATCAAAACTATGAATGAACACATGTGGAGTTATATACATGTTTTATATTGTAGTTTCTTCAAAATAGCCTCCCTTTGCTCTGATTACTGCTTTACACGCTCTTGGCATTCTCTCGATGAGCTTCAAGAGAAATGGTTTTAACTTCACAAGTGTCATAGTTTTGATGCCTTCAGTGACAATCGACAATGTAAATAGTCATGAAAATTAAAAAAAACGCATTGAAATGAGAAGGTGTGTCCAAATATAACAAGATTATGTAACAACATCAACAAAATAATACAAGTATTCTCTTTTATTACATACAATTGATTAAGAAAAATAAATTCATTAGTGCACCATTTTTGCAATTCACCATTCAAAAAAGAGAGAGAGCGATCGAGAAGAAGCAGGTAAATATTACTAAGTAATTATTGTTAAGTTCGCAACGACCGTTTAAAATAGCACTGCACTGTCAAAATCCACGCAATCAAAACTGTACACAGGGTTTCAAATGGAACACTTCTGTCAGTACAAAGAATACAGTATAAGTATACTGTATTCACTGTGTACTTACAGTTCCTGAGTGTATGGATTTTGAAAGTGACGTGTAGTTCCCTGAAATGAGGGTTGCACTAATTCCCCACTTCCTCTTCTCTCTTTTTTAATGGGGAATTACAACCACTCATGTTAGTCTTCTATGTTGTGTAGTCAAGATGGCGACTAATGAGGGTTGCAAGTGTCCATCACTGCACACTTATCATTTTTGGCCATTATGTGTGCAACACATTTTGCAGTACGACTTAATTTTAACGCACTTACAGTATGCACTCAGTCTATGTTGTGAACGAATTAAGCGTACTGATAAAGGTATTGGGTTTGAGACACAGAAACATTGTTGTCAACTGCTTTGTGAGAAAATTAGTTATTGGTTGTCCTACAAGCTGCAAAGATGATTGCATCACTAATTTTCCTAATACGTCATTTGCATCTAATTGATTGATAAGTGGCTTTCAACAGTCTCTTTGGCTCATTTAGGACATTATCAGCAAAACAGTTCAAGTGGCCAAGAGGGTCTGAAAAGTTGCTAACCAAACATAGACCAGTTGTGTCTAGAGTTCGACTGTCTGCAGTAGAGGTCGACCAATTTTTTTTTCAGGGTTGAAACCAATTATTAGTAGTGAAGGAGGCCGACAACCGATATCTGGAGCCAATATTAATTTGAAGTAAAAGTTAATTAAACATGAATAGTATACGTTAGTTAACAGCTGCAGAAGGCTTTAAGTTTTTTATTTTAACATAATTTTTTAGGAAAGGTCAGGCCATTAGCGACATAGTTTAGCACAGTGGTGAAAGCAGCTGAGCAGACCAGATAAGAATTCTCACAAAAACTCAAATAAATGTCCCGTCAAACATCAACACATATTTAGGGAGAATTATTGACACTGAGAGCAAATTTTATTTTTAAATAGAATTAAAAAAAAAGGGGCCTCAGCAAAAAGGTATATTTTCTCATGCAGGGCATAAGGACTGGGGCTTGAGCAGTGGTCGTTACCATTTACTTCAATAATTATTTATTTTTAAAAGTACTAAATATTGGTGTCTTATGTGTATATTGTGTCTTCTGATGTAGTTCTGTTGTAGTTGTAAAAGAAAAAGTTGATGATCGACCACGCCGATTACCGGTCGGTGACATTAATCAGAGCTGTCAATCAATCAAACAACGTTTATTTACTGTGTAATTCAATCACACATGTCTCAAAGGGATGCACAAGCCACAACGACATCCCACATCAGGGAAAGAAAAAACTCAACCCAATGGGCACAATGAGAAACCTTGGACGGGACTGCAGATGTGGGGAAAAACTATAAAATTGCATTTAATATTAGAGGGTGTGTTGCATGTGATTTACTGAGACTTCATGAACAAATTGATAACACGTGCAAAAGTGGCGCAGACCGCGTTTTTTAAATTAGGTTGTTTTTTTAAGTTCCCTCCACATTCATGTCATCACGCTCCTGCCTATGGGGGTTTGCAATGTTAAACAAGCAGCACACATCTATATTATGTGGCACTTTTTCTGCAATATAGAATCATAACAATAAACTTGTTTTAGCACGATGACGGCATGTTCTGTGGGGAGGCGGTGTACCATCACAATACCGCTGTGCATTCATGCGTCTGGAATGATCCAAACGCAAGAAAAAGCATATTACGACACGTCTTTTTTTATAAAGGAGATATGCTGTGATAATATATTTTCTAAATGAAACGAATGCCATTAAAAAAACACGAACAGACACCAAAATACATCAATTGAATGTTTTAATCAGTCCCTTAAGTCAGTGGTTCTCAACCTTTTTTCAGTGATGTACCCCCTGTGAACATTTTTTTTCATTCAAGTACCCCCTAATCAGAGCAAAGCATTTTTGGTTGAAAAAAAGAGATAAAGAAGTAAAATACAGCACTATGTCATCAGTTTCTGATTTATTAAATTGTATAATAGTGCAAAATATTTCTCATTTGTTGTGGTCTTTCTTGAACTATTTGGAAAAAAAGATATAAAAATAACTAAAAACTTGTTGAAAAATAAACAAGTGATTCAATTATAAATAAAGATTTCTACACATAGAAGTAATCATCAACTTAATGTGCCCTCTTTGGGGATTGTAATAGAGATCCATCTGGATTCATGAACTTATTTCTAAACATTTCTTCACAAAAAATAAATCTTTAACATCAATATTTATGGACCATGTCCACAAAAAATCTATCTGTCAACACTGAATATTGCATTGTTGCATTTCTTTTCACAGTTCTTTTTGACAGACATTTAAAAAAAATCTCACGTACCCCTTGGCATACCTTCAAGTACCCCCAGGGGTACGCGTACCCCCATTTGAGAACCACTGCCTTAAGTCATCCAGCATAAAATAATATGGCTGACTAGAACATGTGTCTAATATTTTTATTTTTTTTTCAAGTCCATGTATTTTGACAAGCATACATAGGACAGACTTGGAGCGCGAACAACTCCTTTCCCACAGCCATTTCTGCGCAACTGCCAGTTTAACATGTTTTTTCTACACACAAAAAATGACACAATGTGTGGCAGCACAGCACAGGGGTTAGTGCATGTGCCTCACAATATGAAGGTCCTGAGTTCAATCCCGGGCTCTGGAACTTTCTGTGTGGAGTTTGCATGTTCTCCCCGTGACTGCGTGGGTTCCCTCCGGGTACTCAGCTTCTTTCCACCTCCAAAAACATGTACCTGTGTGAATGTTGTCTGTCTATCTGTGTTGGCCCTGCGATGAGGTGGCGACTTGTCCAGGGTGTACCCCGCTTTCCGCCCAATTGCGGCTGATATAGGCTCCAGCACCCCCTGCGACCCCGGACAAGCGGTAGAAAATGGGTGGATGGATGGACACTGTGTGTGATTAATTTGTGTTTGCATCTTCTCCTCCCAGAAATGTGGGTGTTCTGATGATCAGCTCAGTTTATGAGCATGATTGGCTTCCTACCACCTCCAAAGACATGCACCTCGGGATAGGTTGATTGGCAACACTAAAAATTGGCCCTAGTGTGTGAATGTGAGTGTGAATGTTGTCTGTCTATCTGTGTTGGCCCTGCGATGAGGTGGCGACTTGTCCAGGGTGTACCCCGCCTTCCGCGCGAATGCAGCTGAGATATACTCCAGCACCCCCCAAAACTCCAAAAGGGACAAGCGGTAGAAAATGGATGGATGGATGGATGGATTTGTTCAATTACCAAGCTCGTAACTCAGAACAGAGAGAGATGACATTGATGACAGTGGTGGAGAAGACAGTGACATTTTAATTTGGCCTGTGTACAGTGACCAATTTATGCTACATCCTTTTTGTTTGTAGTTTATGTTTTGGTGTGTTACGGTGGTACCAGTCTTGCACAATAAAGCAATTGATCATGGATCACCTTCTCGTCCTCCTTGTAACGTTTACACAGACGTTCCAGTATGTTTGTTTCTTGTGTAAACTCAGCAGGAACAATGTGTAACAGACAGTACAGTATATTAGCTCTTTACTGCTCAAAGGGCTACTTCAACCGACGGTGGAAATACTGGTAACTGAAGGTACACTCGCACTTAAATCATAACAAAAAGTCCAAAGACAGCTCGTATCTCAAGTTACTCGTAAGTTAAGGTACCGCCGCAATGTGTTAATAAGTGTGGGCAATCAGGTGGGAAAGCTGCCACAAATAAATGAATGTATGGGAAACATTAGTGCTGTCTGATGACACTATTTGACCTTTAGAGAGTCTGAATTGTTATTGTGAATATAAATAGAGTTAGCAGATATGACACTTAAGAAATAATCCCTCCACCTTTTTTCCAGTATAATTGCTTGAGTTCAGCCTGTGTGGATATGAAATCTTAAAACTGTATTTAGTTTACGCTATTTCTTACAGATCTGTACGGCGAGACGCACAACTGCAAGCAGTCCATCCCTTGACACAATCAAAATGCAAGTGTATTTTGATATGAATTACTCTTCTCGACGTAAGTGAGTTTCGTGTGTTGCACACATGGTCATATGCAGTGTTTCAATGTAATTGGATAAAGTTTCAGAAATACTTGGTTGTATTCTTTTTAAAATCAAAAAATGAACATAACTCTTAACTCACATGAAGAACTAGAAATCCAACAAAAGCCTGAAGCCCTTTAACCAATGAAACCATTTTTTTGTATTAACCTATACATGAGCAAATATGCAATTGTCTATTATTAGTAGTATTAGTAGTAGTAGTAATAGTAGTAGTAGTATTGCTGTTTTTATTGTTATTATTGTTATTGTTGTGTGAATGCTAAAGAGCACCAACGTCCCTTTACTTATTTTCTTTACTTCCAAATATCTCAACTGATTGAAACAGGTAAGTTTCAAAATGTTTCAAAAGCAATGGTCAATCTATTTCTGAAAATATTCGTACATTATATTTAATTCCATATTTTCCATGACAAAATTCCCATTGAAAATTAATGGGTAATTTTTTGAAGCTTTCAATTTGTCACATTTCTGAAACCGATTCAAACCATTTCAATATGAAAATATTGGCTCATTCAGGCTATCAATTTTCCACATGGTGAATTTCCACAGCTGAGATAGGCTCCAGCACCCCCCCCCCCAAGAGGTAGAAAATGGATGGATGGATGGAAATTCCAGATTTTCCAAAGACAAATGCCCATTGATCTTAAAAAATATCTACTGTACTACTTCCACATTTATAAAACCTTTCCAGCAATTAAAAATTAAGGTTAACAATGTTCCTCATCCCTAAACTTCAGCGTCTTCTTCCTATGAAATCTTTTCATTTGTTGTAGACACCCTGATGTCTTGTGTAGAGTTCTGGTAAGTGCAACTGTCTGTGTTCTGCATGATAATTTGATTTTAAATGTCAAAAAATCAATTGAGAAAAGCTACATTATGCATTTTCAATTATATAGTCAAATAGTTCGATGATGGCCTGACCAGCCGAAATCATTGCATGCATTGAACATCCGTTAGCTCCAGCAAGATGTCCAAAAACGGCCAATACATGTGGTCACATTCCGCTGTGGTCGCACTCTTCTCTTCAACTCTAGCAGACGAGACAATGATATGCATTAATTCAGACTGTCCTGGTCATTTTATCCTTGTCTTAATGATTTTTTTCAGGTTTTTCAATATAATTGATCAGAATAGATTTTATATTTTCCAGGAGTTTCTTTTATCATTTTATTCTGAGTGATGTACACTGCATCCGAACTTCAAGTGCAATATAATGTTTCTCTTTCCCAGGGAGCTGCACTTATTGCAGCCTCAGAGGTGCATAAGTGGATGCAGCCTCAGAGGTGCATAAGTGGAGAAAAAGTAGTTAAGGCGATGGACGAATACAGAAGGCCAGTTTTGACAGGGAATCTTAGGGTTGTGCCACCCAAAGTGCGCATATTGGATAAATGCTCGTATTGACAGACCTAAGTCAAAGGGGAGAATGCTGCACATCCAGAAACTGCGATTGTGCCGTTTTTTTTACCTTAAGCACATGAGAGAAAGGAGCCCCATAGCATACTTCAGCGCCTCTCCCGACAACCTCCCGGCAGAGATTTTCTCCCGACAAACTCCCGGTATTCAGCCGGAACTGGAGGCCACGCCCCCTCCAGCTCAATGCGAACCTGAGACTGAGTGGGGACAGCCTGTTCTCACGTCCGCTTTCCCACAATATAAACAGCTTGCCTAACGAATTCAAACGAATGGAAACAAGAATTTCAGTTCATCCAGGACAGTTCGAAAGGGAAGGTGTATGTTGCCTGTAAATATGTAGAACAGACTTCTCCATTGAACACGGTGGCCGAAATGATATATTCATCATGAACGGAGAAATTAAACAGGACAATACTGCCATCTAATGGATAGCCACCGGAACACTGAAATTCAAGTATTTCTTTTATGTAAATAAAATAAATAAATATATATATATGTAGCTAGAATTCACTGAAAGTCAAGTATTTCATACATACATATATATATATATATATATATATATATATATATATATATATATATATATATATATATATATATATATATATATATATATATATATATATATATATAAAATATATATATATATATATATATATATATATATATATATATATATATATATATATATATGAAATATATATGAAATACTCGAGTTGGTGAATTCTAGCTGTAAATAACCCCGCCCCCACCCCCTAACCCCCACCTCCCGATATTGGAGGTCTCAAGTTTGGCAAGTATGACCTATAGTGCGTATGCAAACTTACCAGTTTTGTGCAGTGTGCCATGTCCTGAGTGCACTGAATGAATACTTTCATAGAAACAAAACGAGACAGTGCCTCATATTTGTTTTCTCATTTAATGCATTCGCAAGTATCTCCTGTCTTCTTTAGTGCGCAAGCAAGTCAGGCTATTTCTGTTTGTCAGCAACGTCGCCAAAATAATGTTTTCAGTAACTTTTTTACACCATCACTTTCTACACTGTACAATCTGCAGCTAGTGTAACGCATTTAATGGAAGTGTGACATCTGATCATTATTCTTGCTAATAGGACTTCAAATACAAAAAAAACATTCTGAGAAGTGCTGAGTTGGTACACACACCGAGTCAATACACTGCAAAAAAGAGCTAACAAATAAAAGATAAAAAGACCATCCATCCATCCATCCATCCATCCATTTTCTTCCGCTTGTCCCTCTCTGGGTGGCGGGGGGTGTTGGAGGCAATCCCAGTTGCATGGAAGGCGGGGGTACACCCTGGACAATTCGACAACTTATCGCAGGAATAAAAAGACTAGATTTTAGAGACTGCTAACATTAATCCATCAATCAAAATGTATTTATACAGCCCTTAATCACAAGTACCTCAAAGGCCCTCATAAACCACAACAACATCCTTGGTTCTGAACCCACATTCTGGCAAGAAAAAACTAAACCCAATGGGTCCCAACTTAGAACAGCTAATTCCTCTTCTGTGGAAACTGATCTGTCGCCACCTGATAACCTGTCCACACAGGAGAGAGGGGCAAAGCAGAAAAGAGAAGCGGCAGGTCAACTGTTCTAAAAAGGGGTCTATTTAATGGTCTTAAATTAGTTTTAAGATGGGATTTAAATGCTTCTACTGAGGCAGCATCTCTAACTCTTACCCGAAGGGCATTCCAGAGTAATGAAGCCTGAATACAAAACGCTCTAGAGCCCCCAGCTCTGGCAATCACCAATAACGCAGATTTCTGGCCGGGACATATGGTACAATACAATCAGCAAGATAGGATGGAGCCAGAATATTTAGTATTTTATACGTAATAAAACCTAAAAGTCTCATCTTAAGTGCACAGGAAGCCAGTGCAGGTGAGCCAGTATAGGCGTAATATGATCAAACTTTCTTGTTCTTGTCAAAAGTCTAGCAGCCACATTTTGTACCAACTGTAATCTTTTCATGCTAGACAGAGGGAGACCCGATCTGATAAGATTATGATGTAATGTTTATGACTCAAAATAACTAAATAGCCCCTAGAACAGGAAATTTCTAGAAATAAAATGTAAAATCTTGCCAAGTGTGAAATCATTTGCAGTGTATGAATTGTGATGAGCTAGCTATATTTTAGTGCTTTGCTAAACAAATCAATATATGAATGAATGTGACTATTAAGATGGAGGGTTATCTATACTAGGGGTTGCACGATTTCAGATTTTTTAAGGTCGATCAGTCACTAATGATAGTCAAGTCACTGATGAAGACCTTCATAGTTTTCCCTGCCATAAATAAAAACAGGAAAAGAGAATGCTTTGCAACAATGTGTATTTACATGCACAGGAATCACACAGTCATATGAATAAGCTTTAAATCAGATTTTACATCAACTTAATTTACGCCTTACCCTAAAATGCGCCGAGTATGTATGCAGTAGCTGCTCGTGCTACTGCTGCTTTCCAGCAGCTGTGCTGCATTGCATTTCTAACAGTCTCACCCCTGATGTTCCGGAGATATTTGAAGGAAATACGCAAAGCTTCTAGTTTTACAGAATGTCAGCAAAGGCGAAGCAATTTTGCATTAATAAAGGTAGTGCAGGACAGGAAGTACAGCATATAAACAAAATATAGCTGTTGATTTTCAGAATAAAACACTCCATGTTTATTAATATGGCACTTGTCCATGTCAAAAACACCAAAATCAGGTATCACGGAAGTCCAACCCACTTGTCTTTCTCTATGTAGTTTGATTTCACATAACAATTGTCTCTTGCAAAAGCGCACCAATTCACAGGGACTTGTCAGTGTCGGCACTCCTATTTCTGAACTGCACACACCCAGCGTGTCGAAGACCACAAAGCAGACAGAAACTTTTATCACAGCCACAACGCACCTAGAATCCCGTGTTGGCTACTTCTACCACATCAGTGCAAAAGAAAATAATGTGTTCCGCAGAAATCATGTGATCCAAAAAAAAAAAAGGTCAAATTGTGGCTCTTAAAGTCGATTAGTCGACTACTTTGTAAGACCCTAAAATATACAAGCTCATGAAATGTCTATAGCTGCATTTCGAAATTATTTCGAAAAACCTCTTAAATATCACTCAAATATTTTTTTGTTCTCATGGGATGGTTTTTGAGACGTTTTCATATTGAAGTTTTTCACAAAAGCTTAATAGGAACACTTTTTCCGCGTTTAGATGGCACCTAAACACCGAACCGGCGGGCCACGCATGCATGACAACTTGGGAAGACAGGTCAGGTCGTCTTGGTCTCGCTTCCAAACGGTCTGCCGAGGTCGAGCGAGGCGGCACCGCCCCATCGGGCCGTCTCGCAGCTTGGAGAGACCTGCATGTGTCAAGAGGGCCGTAAGGATGTTGCCTTTGAGCAATCACTCACTACCTTCGTCTTCTATTGACATCCCGGCAACAGCAGTGCCTACAATATCTTCCTCAAAGTGGAGTTTTACAAGAATTACGGCTCATGACGCAAAACACCCTTTAATGTAAACACCTACAAGTCACAAATGTACTTTATCAAAATTTTAGAAATATTGATTTTTTTGAGAAGAACTGCAAAGGAAACACAGCTTCTAAACTGAACTTTTAGATAAAACATTAGGTGATCAGACTTTTTAAATTCAGGTCCATGTACCGTGTAAGAACTTTTCCTGTGTGAGGATAGGTGCATGTACCTCACATACAAATAAAAGGTAAGACACCAAATGATAATTATTTTTTATAAAATAATAAATAAAGTATTTAATAATTATTTTTTTTATGAAGGTGAAATTCCCGAAAAAACCTCCAAAGTGCCTTACCTGCCTTGAACCTAAGAGCATGTCACTGGCTAGAGGGCATGGACGTTCCTAATTCTTCTAAGCATTGTATCCCACCCTCTTCCGGCTTTAATTACTTAAACTGTCCCCACGTAAAACACACGCAGTAACTCTGTGTTCGCGATTTGGCAGAGTTGAGCTATTAATGTTCGCAATCATTGAATGTATCGTGCCAACAAAATGACTGCAAATGTTAGTTGCTTCTGTGGGATTGCTTTTGCCATTTTCTGGCTGTGTGGCAGTGACAGTCATGTACGCCAGAGTTATTCCTCGGGCAACAAGCAATTTTTTTTTCAATACAATTAGTAATTGTGAAAAATATGGACATTTTAAAAATATGTTCTGTTAAAGGAGAACTGCACTGTTTTGGAATTTGATTATCATTCACAGTATGTAAGACAAGAACATTTTTTTATGCACTCTAATTAGTAATTAAATGTGATCAAAAGTTAGCTTACAGTGGAGCCTATGGGAGTCACTCTATTCTGCCGATATAAAAACATCCAAACACCTTTTTATAGACACGCTGTAAGTATATATGTAATGTAGTAACAGGCCTGGCACATTCATTATAACATGTAGTATTTACATACTTTATTCATTTTAAGCATACGGCGGCACATTAATTTCACAAACGAATCACATTGTTTGCTTTTTCCTTCGACAACATCACTGAATACTACCTAATGCAGACTTCATGAGAGACAACAAACATAATAAAACATCATTTACTGTACAATGTCTGCTCTCACTGGGATGCCGACTCTTAGGATGTTGACACAGTATATTACCATTTAGATGAAGAATCATAATCCTCGCGAAGTGGGTGGAAAAAAGCGTGTTTTCCTTTTTTTTGTTGTTGCCATTTCCGGGTCCAAGTTTTTATGTCAAAGTGTACCAACATCTCAGGTTATGGCCACATCATATTTCTATCCAGGTGAGAGGCATGATTTATGATCTAGAATTAACTTTCACGAGCTCTGAGGGCAGAAAGCAGCTCACCAGCTCATGATGTCAATACAGAATGTTGCCTCTCTGATCAATGTGCCACTAAATGTAGGTCCTTAATGTTAGCGCTTATAATAATAATATAAATATAAATAATTGGTTAAAATTCAGGTCACAAACTGTAAATGGAGTATTGTTGTCACTTTTTGGACGGTTATTTATTGGGTTTTATGGTCGAAATAGACACAATGACGTCAGAAATATTGGCCCATCGTAAGATGACTTTTATTTACGAGTTAGAATGCATTTAAAAAGACATATGTGTTCTTGTATGTCATAAAGATTGTAAATTATAGACAAAATTCCCCAAAAAAGCAAAGTTCTCCTTTAATCCACTAATAACTAATAACAAGCTAGTTGGTGATGTTCATGTAATATTTTAAATGGGTGTATCCAGGTAAATATGTCCATGCTTTTATTTTGAAGCTTACTTTTTACTGAAAAGGAAGTCAATGTGTGCAGGTTTTAATGTTGTATAACAAGGCAGTAGGTTTTTTGCTTGCATTTAATGCAATAATGATGAATATTACAACACATACATCGACATAAACGGACAGGTTTTTCATAAGAATGACCACTTTGGCTCTCAAATTTTATGTCAACCAAAAATGTCAACGTCTGGTTAAGCAGACACTATGTCTTGATTAGTAGGCTGACATAGGGCTTGGCGATATGGACGAAAAAGTATATCTCAATATATTTTTTCTTGAACTCGGTATTCGATATATATCTCGATATATTTTCCGGTGAAAGTATACATATAAAGGTATTCATTTTTGAGCGAGAATCACTGAAATTGAACTGAATGACAACTGTACTGTAAACAGTCAGTGGCACTTTTATTAACCTAGTTAAGATGGGTATTAACAGCACAGAAAATAAACTGTTTAAGTAGCACAGAATTACATAACATAAATAAAATAGAAACACATTCTTTCTACATAAAATAAATAACATAGCTGTGCAAATAATACAAAATGTATCAAACTCAGATAAAAAATACATTTGCAGGCAGGCACTTTTTAATTCCCAGTCAACGATGTAATGGATTGTCACACACGTACGGTTCTGGTCAGCGCCAAGTAAGTGACTTTACTTAATTGTGCGGCTATGATCTTCCTCACTTTGGCATACATTTTCGGCAGCATTTCTCATGCGAAATATGCCCGGCTCGGCAACTCGAGAACAGTTTTGATTTGGGCTTACATGGTAAACAACTCAAATGAACGTTTTATCCAGACGCATACATTTGTCCAAATGTGGCCAAGTAGACGCATTGTCGGTTTCCTGGACGTCGTCTATATCGCTAAAAGAAAAATTAAAAGAAGAGAATCCCTCTGCCATCTTCCACTAGTTTTTTTAATATATAAATCGCCTGCTTGAATATTCCCTCTTCTCTTCTACGACTCTCTTGTCGTCATTTGGGATGTCTGTTGTGATTTCGCTTCCTGGTTCGATGACCCGCCCTATCTTGCCTCTGATTAGCCTGTCCTTAATGTTTTGCCATAATCTCAACCAATCGTGACTCATCATTGTAAACAACCAACCAATCATGGATGTACTTATACGTGCTTGCACGTCTTGGAAGGAGGAAGGGGAGGGGTTTAGTAGCGAGTGGGAAGCGGGGGAGAACAAGGAACACAACAAATAAGCAGCGTTTGGTCATTTTAACGTTAAATAAATTTTATCGATATAACGATATTTTCTTGATTCATATCTTGTTTGAAAATATATCGATATGTCTTACAAACTCGATATATCACCCAGCCCTAATTTACTGTACAATGTCTGCTCTCACTGGGATGTCGACTGTTAGGATGTTGATACAGTATATTATCGTTTAGATGAAGAATCACTCATAATCCTCGTGAAGGAAAAAGGGGGGATGAAAAAAAGCTTATTTTCGGGTTCTTTTTGCCATTTCCGGGTCCAAGTTCTGTCAAAGTGTACCAACATCTCAGGTTGGTACACTTGAGAGGCATGATTTATGATCGTTAATTAACTTTCACAAGCTCTGAGTTGGCAGCACTGTGGCAGAGGGGTTAGTGCGTCTGCCTCACAATACGAAGATACTGAGTAGTCGTGAGTTCAATCCCGGCCTCGGGATCTTTCTGTGTGGAGTTTGCATGTTCTCCCCGTGACTGCGTGGGTTCCCTCCGGGTACTCCGGCTTCCTCCCACCTCCAAAGACATGCACCTGGGGATAGGTTGATTGGCAACACTAAATTGGCCCTAGTGTGTGAATGTGAGTGTGAATGTTGTCTGTCTATCTGTGTTGGCCCTGCAATGAGGTGGCGACTTGTCCAGGGTGTACCCTGCCTTCCACCCGATTGTAGCTGAGATAGGCTCCAGCGCCCCCCGCGACCCCGAAGGGAATAAGCGGTGGAAAATGGATGGATGGATGGAGCTCTGAGTGCAGAAAGCACTGCACCAGCTCATAATGTCAATACAGCAGGATAAGGAAGTTGCCTCTCTGATCAATGTGCCACTAAATCTAGGTCCTTAATGTTAGCGCTTATAATAACGCTATATACTCTAATATCGCTAATACTTGGTAAAAATTCAGGTCACGGAATGTAAATGGAGTATTGTTGTCACTTTTTGGACGGTTATTTATTGGGTTTTATGGTCGAAATAGACGCAATGACGTCATGGCTCCCATTGGCTCCGTCGTAAGAGGAAATGTAATCTTGTATCTCATAAGGATTGTGAATTATAGACAAAATTCCCCCAAAAAGCAAAGTTCCCCTTTAAACCACTAATAACTAGTAACAAGCTACCCGGTGATGTTCATGTTATATTTTTTGTTTAGAAAAATTTCACTTTGAGCAAGTTTCAAACAGCCCTTTTAAATGGTTAATACGTCCATACTTTTATTTTGATGCTTACTTTTTACTGAAAAGGAAGTCAATGTGTCCATGTTTAAATGGTATATAAGGTTGTGTTTAGAGATGTCCGATAATGGCTTTTTTACCGATATCCGATATTCCGATGTTGTCCAACTCTTAATTACCGATACCGATATCAACCGATACCGATATATACGGTACAGTCGTGGAATTAACACATTATTATGCCTAATTTTGTTCTGATGCCCCGCTGGATGCATTAAACAATGTAACAAAGTTTTCCAAAATAAATCAACTCAAGTTATGGAAAAAAATGCCAACATGGGGGGTAGGGGTTAGCGGGGGGGTTTATATTGTAGCGTCCCGGAAGAGTTACTACTACAAGGGATTCTGGGTATTTGTTCTGTTGTGTTTATGTTGTGTTACGGTGTGGATGTTCTCCCGAAATGTGTTTGTCATTCTTGTTTGGTGTGGGTTCACAGTGTGGCGCATATTTGTAACAGTGTTAAAGTTGTTTATTTGGTCACCCTCAGCGTGACCTGTATGGTTGTTGAACAAGTATGTCTTGCATCACTTCGTAATGAGTAAAGCCGGTAGATATTATGTGACTGGGATGGCATGCACGTAAAGGAAGTGCCTTAAAGGTTTATTGTCTCTCTGTACCTCTCCCTACGTCCGTGTACACAGCGGCGTTTAAAAACGTCATACATTTTACTTTTAAAAATCTATACCGATAATAACGAAACCGATACCGGTAATTTCCGATATTAAATTTTAAAGCATTTATCGGCCGATAATATCGGCAGCCCGATATTATCGGACATCCCTAGTTGTGTTGCTTGCATTTAACGCTGTTTAGCAATAATGATGAATACTACAACTTTTCCTGAGGGGACTCTCCTGAAGGAATCAATAAAATACTATCTATCTATCTATCTATCTATCTATCTATCTATCTATCTATCTATCTATCTATCTATCTATCTATCTATCTATCTATCTATCTATCTATCTATCTATCTCAAACACATACATCGACATAATGGGACAGGTTTTTCATAGTAATGACCACTTTGGCTCTCAAATTTTATGTCGACAAAAACGGTCAATATCCGGTTAAGCAGACACTATGCGTCTTGATTAGTAGGCTGACATAGACGGTTTTGTCGACATAAACGTCTTCAATTGTAGTAACGCGTCAATCAACAGAATATATTTTACAAGCATGACAGTCCTTATCTTTGCAGGGGAGTTCCTCAAGGAAATCAACTGGAAGCTGGAATCGAGACTTCACCAAGTGAGCAGGGACATCACAGACAGCAGGGTCAAAACAAAAGAGCAGCTAGATGTTCTTTATCGTAAAATCATCACTTATATCCTGCTGGGCTCAGGCATGGGCTCACCTTCAGATGTCAACTCTGTACAAGAGGCAACAGGTATACTATTAAACACACTGCAGAGGAAGTTTCAACTGTGCACTGACTCCATGGACAGCGTAGAGCTTTTTTATGAAAAAGTTAATAAACACTTCATCTCATGCAATATGTGAATGTATTAAGGGGAACTAAATGTGATCTCTGAAAGGGGTACAGGACCCCCACCCAGGCATAAAATACTATAGTGCATAGCTGATTAAAAATATATATATATATATCTAAGTGGGCCAAATCACATGTATTAGAAAATAATCTCTTGAAATTGACTACTGTCACTTGATTATAATAATAAGACATTTAAATTGTTATGTCAGGTTTGAGACAAATGTGCTGCTGGTATGACACACAGTGTTGCACGTCTGTATTCCACTGAATGCTCAGGGTGTTTGTGCGTTTGCTCACACACATGAAAAATTAGAGGGAACATTGCGTAGGGCATCTCCAGGCGTTTGCCCAGCTCATGGAGCCATCCTTGGGGAAGAGACGGGAGGACAACAGGGACAAGAACTAAATCATCCAGACTAGAGATAAATTGTATTATTATGTTTATCTTACCTAAAAATAAATATATTTATAAATTTTTTTTAAAAAACAAAAAAAAAACTATATATGTATATATACATATATATGTGTATATATATATATATATATATATATATATATATATATATATATATATATATATATATATATATATATATATATATATATATATATATATATATATATATGTATATATAATATGCATATGTGTGTTTGTGTGTGTGTATGTGTATATATATATATATATATATATATATATATATATACCTGTATATGTATATATATATATATATATATATATATATATATATATATATATATATATATATATATATATATATATATATATATATATATATATATATATATATATATATATATATATATATATATATATATATATATATATATCATCAGGCCTCCGTCAGTCGTAACGACTATGGAAACTGCACCAGTCCAGAGGTCAAGTTTAAACTCGGCGACAACGCCTGCTGTGGCTGATAAGTCCGATGTGGGAGAGGCAAACACGGCCGCATTTACTGCAGATGTAGCTGGAAGGCGCAACTGCAGGAGTGCGTGTCTTCCGCTTGGTTCTTTTTTCATTGGCTGTGGCATGGATCTTTTCCTCGCCAGTCTTCAGCTGTTTGTGAAGGACACTGCGCCATTTGCTGCGGTCAGCTGCTGCATCTTCCCAATGTTCAGTGTTTGTCCAGGGCTTTCATGTCCCGCTTGCAGACATCTTTGAAGCGCAGTTTTGGCCGGCCAACAGATCTCTTGCCAGAGGCAAGATCGCCATACAGGATGTCCTTTGGGATATGTCCATCCTCCATACGGCACACGTGGCCGAGCCAACGCAGCCTGCGTTGTCTGAGCAGCGTGAACATGGTGGGAAGACCAGCGCGTTCGAGGACCTGGGCATTCGTCACCTTGTCACTCCAATGGATGCCGAGGATGCGGCGAAGGCAGCGCATGTGGAAGGTGTTCAGTTTGCGCTCCTGTTTGGAGTATGTTGTCCATGTTTCGCTGCCGTAGAGAAGAGTGCTGACAATGCAGGCGTTGTACACTGCCATCTTGGTAGGAGTTGTCAGCTTCCGGTTCTCCCAGACGCGGGTCGTTTAGGCGCCCTAGGTTTGTGGCAGCTTTGCCGATACGTTTGTTGATCTCACCATCGAGGGACAGATTGTCACTGATGGTGGATCCCAGGTATGTAAATTGGTGTACAACTTTGAGTTGGTACTCATCGATTGTGATGGCTGGTGGAGTGTCCACTTCCTGACTCAGCACATTGGTCTTTTTTAGGCTGATGGTGAGCCCGAAGTCTTTGCAGGCCTGGGAGAATCTGTCCATAAGGCACTGGAGTTCTTGTTCAGTGTGCGAAATGACGGCGGCATCATCAGCAAAGAGCATGTCCTGGATGATTGTCTCACAGACTTTGGTCCTTGCTTTAAGACGGGCTAGGTTGAAAAGTCGGCCATCAGATCTGGTACGTAGATATACCCCTTCTGTTGCAGTCCCAAAAGCATGTTTGATGAGCAGGGCAAAGATGCAGAAAAGGGTAGGAGCAAGGACGCAACCTTGCTTGACTCCGCTCTTAATGTCAAATGGGTTGGACATGCTACCCTCATACTGGATGGTTGCCTTCATATCGTCATGAAAAGATCTAATGAGACTATGGAGCTTCGGAGGGCATCCAATCTTGGGTAGGATGCTGAAGAGCCCTTCTCTGCTAACCAGGTCGAAAGCCTTGGTCAGGTCAATGAAGGATATGTACAGGGGCTTCTGTTGTTCCCCGCATTTCTCCTGAAGTTGGCGTAGGGAGAATATTATGTCCACTGTAGAGCGCTTGGCGCGAAAGCCGCATTGAGATTCCGGGTAAACGCGTTCAGCAAGTTTCTGAAGGCGGACAAGCACGACACGGGCATAGTTTCCCTACGATATTCAGGAGGGAGATGCACCTGTAATTGTTACAGTCTCCTGTCGCCCTTATTTTTGTAAAGGGTGACAATCTTGGCATCTCTCATGTCTTGCGGCACGGCTCCCTCTTTCCAGCACTGGCAGAGGACATCATGCAAAGGCTGCAGGAGGGTGTCTTTACAGCGCTTGATGAGGTCTGGGGGGATGCCATCAGTACCAGGTGCTTTGCTAGTTGCTAAGCTGTCGATCGCTTTGTGAAGTTCAGCAAGTGTTGGTTCAGCATCTAATTCCTCAATGATGGGCAGCTGTTCAATGGCATCAAGGGCTGTGTTCTCTCTGGAATAGAGTTCTGAATAGTGCTCTACCCATCTGTCCATCTGCTTGCCCTTGTCAGTGATAACTTCCCCACTGGTGGTCTTTAGGGTGGCTATTTTGCTCTGTGTTGGGCCCAGTGCAGTCTTGATGCCCTCGTACATCCCCCTGATGTTACCTGAGGTAGCTGCAGACTGGATGGATACACTGAGTTGTTGCCAGTATTCATTGGCACAATGTCTTGCAGTCTGTTGCACTTTGGTTCTTGTAGTTCTCAGTGCTTGCAGGGACTTCTCATTTGGGGAGCGTTTGTATTCAGCGAGGGCAGCACGCTTTGCTTCAATGACGGCAGTCATCTCGCTGAACTTGGCAACAAACCAGTCGTTGTTTTTGAAGATCTTCCTCCCAAAAGTCGCAAGGGCTGTTTTCTGAATGGCCTCCCTGAGGTGGCCCCATTTCTCGGAGGCGGAGTAGGGCTGGTGTTCTTCAGATAGGATTTTGTTGAGAGACTTGGCAAACTCTTCTACTTTCTCTGGAAGATGCATGCTGGTGGAATCAATGCGGGGCTTGCCTTTCTGTTTGGAGTTGTGAAACATTTTTGGTTGTAGCCTGATCTTGCAACAGACAAGTGAATGGTCGGTGTCACAGTCTGCGCTGTGGTAACTACGAGTAACGAGCACAAACTTGAGGCTGGCTTGTCGGATCAGGATCATGTCTAGCTGATGCCAATGCTTTGAGCGGGGATGGCGCCATGTCACTTTGTGCTGTGGTTTCATCTGAAAGTAGGAGTCGGTCACGCAAAGGTTATGGTAGAAACAGAACTCCAGTAGCCGTTGCCCATTGTCATTGACCTTGCCAACTCCGAGGTGTCCAAGACAGGAAGGCCATGAGTCATGGTCAGCACCCACTCTCGCATTGAAGTCACCAAGGATGATGAAGGCATCAAAACTATGAATGAACACATGTGGAGTTGTGTACTTAACAAAAAAAGGTGAAATAACTGAAAACATGTTTTGTATTGTAGTTTCTTCAAAATAGCCACCCTTTGCTCTGATTACTGCTTTGCACACTCTTGGCATTCTCTCGATGAGCTTCAAGAGGTAGTCGCCTGAAATGGTTTTTACTTCACAGGTGTGCTTATAATTATTATTATTATTATTATTATTATTATTATTATTTATACAATGCAGTAAAAAGTAGCATTAGTTAAATTTTCAAGTTAAGATGGTGATTATAAGAACAGGAAGCCATGCAGACTCACCACAACAGTACCTATAGTATGGAAAATATTCTTAAAAAAAGCAATAGTAAAAGCACAGTTGTTGTGCAGTGATTACTAACAATTATTTGAAGGCAGCCACCAAAATTGACATATTTCACACAAGTCACAATCTCTCTGTAATTGTTGATCCAAAGCTAATGAGGGTTTTGGCAAAATTAGGGTAATATGTTTTTCTTGTTTTTCTCTTTTTTTCTTTTGATCGTGTATTTTCTGACGTACATTGGGAGCGTGGTATGTGGGCTTGTATTAAGCCTCAGGGAGTTGAACGCCCCTGCCTTACATAGTTCCGGGTCACCGTTGGGCAAGGTGTAGCACCCGAATACCCCCCCCCCCCCCCCCCCATCAGGGGTACGATACCCCCCATGAACCAAACTAGAAGAGGATGCGTTACCCGGCCCGGAGGAAGCCCAGGGCCCTCCTCCGGAGCCAGGCCCGGAGGTAGGGCTCGTCAGCGAGCGCCTGGTGGCCGGGCTAGCCACGGAGCCCGGCCGGGCACAGCCCGAAGAAGCTACGTGGACACACCATCTTCTCCGCCATGTGGGCCCACCACCCGCGGTCGGAACCAGTGGGGTCGGGTGCGCTGCCAAGTGGATGGCAGTGAAAGTGGAGGACCAATTCGGGGCAGCAGAGGCTGACTTTCGGGACGTGGAACGTCTCTACGCTGGTGGGGAAGGAGCCTGAGCTGGTGCGAGAAGTGGAGCAAGGGCTCTGAAACCACACTCCTGGACAAGGGATGGACCTTGTTCACTTCTGGAGTTGCTCAGGGTGTGAGGGCACAGGCGGGTGTGGGGATACTCACGAGTCCCCGGCTGAGTGCCTGTACGTTGGAGTTCACCCCGGTGGACAAGAGGGTCGCCTCCCTTTGCCTTACGGTTGGAGGGGGGAAAACTCTGACTGTTGTTTGTGCGTACGCACCAAACAAGAGTTCAGAGTATTCGGCCTTCTTGGATACTTTGCATGGGGTCCTGTATGGGGCGCCGGCAGAGGATTCCATAGTCTTGCTGGGGGACTTCAACGCGCACGTGGGCAATGACAGTGATACTTGGACTGGCGTGATTGGGAGGAACGGTCTCTCTGATCTGAACCTGAGTGGTGGATTGTTATTGGACTTCTGTGCTAGTCACGGACTTGCGATAACAAACACCATGTTCAAGCATAAGGATGCTCATAGGTCTACCTGGTACCAGAGCACCCTAGGCCAAAGATCAATGATCGATTTTGTAATCGTATCAGCTGATCTGAGGCCGTATGTTTTGGACACTCGGGTGAAGAGAGGGGCTGAACTGTCAACTGATCACCATCTGGTGGTGAGTTGGGTTAGATGGCGGGGGAACCTCTGGACAGACCTGGCAAACCCAAGCGTGTAGTGCGGGTGAACTGGGAACGTTTGGAGGAGTCCTCTGTCCGGAAGGACTTCAACTCCCACCTCCGGCGGGACTTCTCTGCCATCCCTGTGGAGGTTGGGGACATTGAACAGAAATGGGCGATGTTCAAAGCCTCTATTGCTAAAGCTGCAGCTGCGAGCTGTGGCCAGAAGGTCTTAGGTGCTTCAAGGGGCGGTAACCCTCAAACACCCTGGTGGACAGTGGTGGTCAGGGAAGCCGTCCGACTGAAGAAGGAGACTTACTGGGGTATGTTATCACAGGGGACTCCGGAGGCAGTTGCAAGGTACCGACGGGCCCGAAGGGCAGCGGCCGTGGCTGTGGACGAGGCTAAGCAGAGGGTGTGGGAGCAGTTCGGGGAATCCATGGAGAAGGACTATCGGGCGGCACCAAAGCTGTTCTGGAAGACCATACGGCACCTCAGGAGGGGGAAGCAGGGAACCATCCAAGCTGTGTACGGCAAGGATGGGACTTTGCTGACTTCAAGTGAGGAAGTCGTAGGGCGTTGGAAAGAGCACTTTGTGGAACTCCTGAACCCAAATACATCAGACACACCCTCCCTGATAGGAGCAGGGCCTGAGGATGATGGGGGATCGACATCGATCTCTCGGAGTGAAGTCACTGAGGTAGTTAGACAACTCCACATTGGCAAAGCTCCGGGGGTTGACGAGATCCGTCCAGAAATGCTGAAGGCTCTGGGTGTTGATGGGCTGTCTTGGTTGATACGCCTTTTCAACATTGCGTGGAAGTCTGGGACAGTGCAGAGAGAGTGGCAGACTGGGGGACCAGAGGGTGTGTGCTAACTACAGGGGTATCACACTACTCAGCCTCCCTGGGAAAGTTTACGTCAAGGTACTGGAAAGGAGGGTCCGGCCGATAGTCGAACCTCAGATTCAAGAGGAGCAATGTGGATTCCGTCCTGGTCGTGGAACAACTGACCAACTCTTTACTCTTGCGGGAATCCTGGAAAAGGCCTGGGAGTATGCCTATCCAGTCTACATGTGCTTTGTGGATTTGGAGAAGGCGTATGACCGCGTCCCCCGGGAGAGCTTGTGGGAGGTGCTGAGGGAGTACAGAGTGAGGGGAACCTTGCTGAGGGCCATCCAATCTCTGTACAACCAAAGCGAGAGTTGTGTCCGGGTGCTTTGATGTAAGTCGGATCCGTTTCCAGTGGGGGTTGGTCTCCGCCAGGCTTGCGCTCTGTCACCTATCCTGTTTGTGATTTTCATGGACAGGATTTCTAGGCGGAGTCGTGGACATGGCGGAGAGGTTATACGTCTCGGGGGGCTAAAGGTTGCTCACTGCTGTTTGCAGATGATGTGGTCCTGATGGCACCTTTGGTTCGTGACCTTCAGCTCTCAATGGATCGGTTCGCAGCCGAGTGTTCAGCGGCTGGAATGAGGATCAGCATCTCCAAATCTGAGGCCATGGTTCTCAGCAGGAAACCGATGGTTTGTACAGTCCAGGTAGGGGACGAGACTCTGTCCCAGGTGGAGGAGTTTAAGTATCTCGGGGTCTTGTTCACGAGTGAGGGAAAGATGGAGAAGGAAATCAGCCGGAGAATCGGAGCAGCTGGGGCAGTATTGCAGTCTCTCTTATTGTTGTGTCGTTCGCGAACGATTCGTTTGAAAGAACGAATCTTTTGAGTGAACATACTGAACCGAATCACTTCATGAACTGATTCGTTCCTTTCTCAGTTCAGTTGAGCTCCGCCGCGACCATGCCGGTATGAGTGGAACTGGCGCATTCTGTGACTCACTGAACCCTCGACGTCGGCGAACGACGCAGCCAATGAGAGGGCGGGGGGAGGGACTGAGCGAACGATTCGTTCACCGCGGATTAACGACATGAATCACTCAGTGAACGTCAACGCTCTCCCTCTCTGCTCTGCTTGCCCCAATGCCGCGAGTGATTCTCCCCCCGTCGCGGGGATATGTTTCATGCCATTGGCATCCGTTCTCCATTCATTCTCCAAGCTAACGGCTAATGTTGACTCAAGCCACATGAAAACAAACACACGTCCCCATTATCTCAACACATAAAGTTAAAGAAAATCCGTGCAGGCTGAGCAGCAGCGACGCGAGGGGGAGGGGCGGAGGGTAACGTGTAGGGCAGGCTGTTTTGAGAAGATTTTAAATAAAAATAATAACTAATGTATGTACACATACATAGGCTATTATTTACACAGTTATTGTAACAAAAATAAATTTCTCCTTGTGGTCAATTCTGATTCATATTATTATTATTATTATTATTATTATTATTATTATTATTATTATTATTATTATTATTATCCATTCTACTGCAACTGTTGTTGTTGATGTTGTTTAGTAGCTATCATCATCATTATAATAATGCTGATTTGCAATTAAACTGTACTGCTGCTGCAGAAGTGATTCGGTACACGTACTGAACTGCGGCCACAGTGTGGCGTTGTCAGTCACTGATTCTAGTGATTCGTACTGTCAAAAGAACTGCAGAAGAGATTCGGTACACGTACTGAACTGGCCACCGTGTGGCGTTGTCAGTCACTGATTCTAGTGATTCGTACTGTCAAAAGAACTGCAGAAGAGATTCGGTACACTTACTGAACTGGCCACCGTGTGGCGTTGTCAGTCACTGATTCTAGTGATTCGTACTGTCAAAAGAACTGCAGAAGAGATTCGGTACACTCACATTCATTCACTAGGGCCAATTTAGTGTTGCCAATCCCTTTTGACATATTTGCAACACTGGTGAACACTACAAAAATCGTTTGACCTCCGTGCTTATCAAAAAGTGTTTCTCCAACCAAGTACTACGTCAAGTTTGCATTAGGATCAAATATGTATTTCTCCCAATCAAATACAGATACAATTATAACCTTTATTTAACTTTTTGGGGGGATTTACTGTGTTTATATTCTTTCAAAAATCCTTTGCTCTGAGACTGCAAAGGAAGCTAAGCTTCCCCCCAAAAATGTAAAAAAAATAGTACTTTTGTGTTTACATTTATTAACCAAATGTGCACTAGAATGCGTTTACTGGTAACTTTTGTTTAGAATCGGCTACTTTCACGACACCTGACACGACTTTCCTCTCATTCGGGGCGGTATAGCTCGGTTGGTAGAGTGGCCGTGCCATCAACCTGAGGGTTGCAGGTTCGATCCCCACTTCCGCCATCCTAGTCACTGCCGTTGTGTCCTTGGGCAAGACACTTTACCCACCTGCTCCCAGTGCCACCCACACTGGTTTAAATGTAACTTAGATATTGGGTTTTCACTATGTAAAGCGCTTTGAGTCACTAGAGAAAAGCGCTATATAAATATAATTCACTTCACTTCACTTCACTTCATTCATTCTCGCAGCGTCACAGTGCATTAAACAGTGTTGATGCTGAACATCCTTAGACTTCAATGGGGGAGCATAGAGTGGGTTGTTCAAGTGCAGCGAAACTAGACAATCATTGGATTAAAGGCCTACTGGAATGATTTTTTTTTATTTAAACGGGGATAGCAGATCCATTCTGTGTCATACTTGATCATTTCGCGATATTGCCATATTTTTGCTGAAAGGATTTAGTAGAGAACATCGACGATAAAGTTTGCAACTTTTGGTCGCTGATAAAAAAAGCCTTGCCTGTCCCGGAAGTAGTGTGACGTAGCAGGTTGAAAGGCTCCTCACATTTCCCCATTGTTTACACCAGCAGCAAGAGCGATTCAGACCGAGAAAGCGACGATTACCCCATTAATTTGAGCGAGGATGAAAGGTTCGTGGATGAGGAACGTGAGAGTGAAGGACTAGAGTGCAGTGCAGGACGTATCTTTTTTCGCTCTGACCGTAACTTAGGTACAAAGGCTCATTGGATTCCACACTCTCTCCTTTTTCTGTTGTGGATCACGGATTTGTATTTTAAACCACCTCGGATACTATATCCTCTTGAAAATGAGAGTCGAGAACGCAAAATGGACATTCACAGTGACTTTTATCTCCACGGCAATACATCGGCGAAGCACTTTAGCTACGGAGCTAACGTGATAGCATCGGGCTTAACTGCAGATAGAAACAAAAGAAATAAACCCCTGACTGGAAGGATAGACAGAAAATCAACAATACTATTAAACCATGGACCTGTAACTACACGGTTAATGCGTTCCAGCCTGGCGAAGCTTAACAATGCTGTTGCTAACGACGCCATTGAAGCTAACTTAGCTACGGGACCTCACAGAGCTATGCTAAAAACATTAGCTATTCACCTACGCCAGCCAGCCCTCATCTGCTCATCAACACCCGTGCTCACCTGCGTTCCAGCGATCGACGGAGCGACGAAGGACTTCACCCGATCACCGATGCGGTCGGCGGCTAGCGTCGGATAGCGCGTCTGCTATCCAAGTCAAAGTCTTCCTGGTTGTGTTGTTGCAGCCAGCCGCTAATACACCGATCCCACCTACAGCTTTCTTCTTTGCAGTCTTCATTGTTCATTAAACAAATTGCAAAAGATTCACCAACACAGATGTCCAGAATACTGTGGAATTTTTCGATGAAAACAGAGCTTTTTGTATTGGATACAATGGTGTCCGAATACTTCTGTTTCAACCATTGACGTCACGCGCATATGTCATCATACATAGACGTTTTCAACCGGAAGTTTCGCAGGAAATTTAAAATTGCACTTTATAAGTTAACCGTATTGGCATGTGTTGCAATGTTAAGATTTCATCATTGATATATAAACTATCAGACTGCGTGGTCGGTAGTAGTGGGTTTCAGTAGGCCTTTAAAGCTTGGCTTTGTCCCACCCAGCGTCTCTGGAAGTGTATGAGAAGTGGGTTTGGCTTCGGCTGGCATGGATGCTGAGTTCTGTATGATGATTGGATGATCTCTGTCTGAGGCTGAATCCTTTTTTGACTGAAGGCAAAACGAGTGAAACTGCGATCTTGAAATATAAACCGCTGTCAGGGCATTTTTCAACTTTCATTAGTTTTGAGTTGATCTGGAGAATTTTCGAATCCTCTCAGTAATGTTTTTTATTCGTCAAATTTAGCATTTTTATATCTTTTATCTGTTATTGGAGACTGTACTTGTGTTAAGAGAGTAGCCACTGCATACTTGAGTGTGTACTATTTAGACTGTGAATTAGAGAAGATATCAAATGCAATTAAATACATGACTTAGTATGCATTAAATAATGTACAATTCAATTATATGGGCCGGTTGTCATTACCATAAACAATTTAAAGAAAAAAAAATATATATATATTAATCCAGTATACAAGATAAAATATATGAGCATGCTTGCATGATATCACATCTCTGGATGTCCCTTCACTTATTGCTTGCATTAGTTGCCTTACAGAGCATCTTTCCACCCACTGAATTGGGAGCCTTCTCGATGCTCTTAAAGAGCGAAAAGGAGCAGCAGCTCTCTGAACTCACCATGACTGTCACAGGAATTCGACTCTTCAACAAAGCCAGCAAGAAGGATGAACAGGAGATGAACTTCTCTGAACTAAGTACAAAACAGTGAACTTAATACTTTTACAATTACTGTATGTCTTGCCAGTCCACAAGCATTATTTACCACACTAACATGCCAATGACACAAACTTTTGTATTAACCCAATAACCATTTACATTGTATTTGTTTAAGATCAGTTCCCATTTTTGGAAACTGTTTCAATCACATAGCCATTCAAAGCACGGAAGGGAAAGTAGTAGCTGCCCCAAAAGTTGCTCAATTATGTCATCGTTCAACTAGAATCATTTTGCATTTTCTGTGTGTACATCCTGTGTGTACCTACTGTATATGTATCGCCAACCTTGGCGAATATCTTGTCCTCCAATTTCGGATTAACATTTGCAATAAAAGTGACTGCTGTATTAGTTCCAGCCCTCCAAATATAATGGTAGGGGAAACGCTGTACTGTGTGTAATAAACTCAAGTCATTCTGAAACTTTGTTACTTGCTCTACAGTGCCTGCAGTTCTTTGTGAAGCACTGTCCGTCACCAAAGAAGCAATCAAGAAGGAGCTGATGGTCTCCCAGGATTTGGCTTGGAAATACACAGCACTGTTAGAAAAGTATACAGACAGTCTGCCTGGAGATTGTGACGTGTCTTTGGTTCAGCTCACACAGATGCTGTACAATGTCAGGCAGCATGAACTTTTCCTTCAAATACTACTGGTGAGTTCATGTTTTGTTACTGCTGTTGCTGTTCCTGATGTAGCGCGGTCAACATTTTGTTAAGCTGCTTGTTTTTTTCTTGTTTCATGCCTTAGCTGTAGTATGCTACATGGGGCTTCAAATGACTTGATTTCAGTTTCACTGATATTTGTCTTACTTGTGCAGTATATCTATGCATGAATCTTATTTGAATGTCTTAAACAAGATGACTGAGGAAGTCATCAGTACTCTCAAACCATACAGCTACAAAAGTAAAACACAACAAAAAAAGAGCAATAGATAATACAAGTTGCGCACATAGAATGGCACCATGCATAGGCAAACAACATAAAAACACAATTTCAACTGCCACATACACCGTGGTGGCTTATGTGGGGTTTCTCGCCATCGTCTGCTGGGGTGGCAGACTAGAGACAGGAACAGACTCAATAAATCACCCAAGGGAGCCTACTTTTTTCTAGGCTGCCCACTAGCTCACAGCCAACATCCAGTCAATGTCCGGTCTGCGCGGATGGTGGAGAATCCGTCTAGAGAGACCGAAGTGTCCGATACATGCTTGTTCAGCCAAAGCTCCGTGAAGCTTGTCCATCCCGATGCGCTACGCTAGCTCTGCAGCTCCGTCTCTTCCTCAGATGGTTGAGCGGCCATGCCAGCAACTTGAGGGGTCCAGGTTCGATTCCAGCTTCCGTCATACTAGTCACTGCCGTTGTGTCCTTGGGCAAGACACTTTACCCACCTTGCTCTCAGTGCCACCCACACTGGTTGCAATGTAAATTAAAGATGTAGATAATGGGGTTTCACAATGTAAAGCGCTGAGTCTCTAGAGAAAAAGCGCTATATACAGTAAATATAGTTCACTTCACTGCACTTCCTCCGCATCTTCTCCGGTCTCTCCACACAGACTCAGGTGAGGCCAAGAGCCAGCAGCTAGTCTCCAGTGCAGACATTGCCATGACTACCCAAGGCAGATCCAAAAGTTTACAAAAAAAATCACCACAGAGACCATTTTTAAAGGGGCCTGGTCCACAAAGGGGGAAACACAAGAGCGCAAAGCTCCTGCAAGAAGCGGCCATCTAGAATACGTGTCAACATTCTAACTTCTTTCTGTGTTGAAATTACTTTACTTCTAATACTGAAGTTAGTTTTATATCAGGTACTTTGAGACTTTTCTCAAGGTGACTTCAATTTTGTCTACTGATATTTGTACTTTTATTCAAGTATTGCTTTCAAGTACTTTCCACAAGACTGGGCCAAAACAAAGGGTGGCCTCTAAAATCTGCCACATAATCATACTTACCATTTTCAAGCTCATACTTTATTGATAGCATGTCCTCAAAGCCATCTACTGAAAATAAAGTACTCCACTACTTTATAAATTGCGGTATGGAGCTAAACTCCTCACTCATGGTGCTGCTGTACACTTACTATAAAAACGCTGTTTGGCCCACAGCCCATTGGCACATTGTCAATTTGGGCCTTAGAAGCACAACATTAAATTAGTCTTCAAAGTCAAAATAATAAATGTATTTCAATGTAATTGCTCATCTACACACAAGAGAGAGCAGATGAAAACTTGTAAACATGTAGAGACAGAAATAAAATGCGGTCGTATAAAAAGGTGAATTAAATTAGTTTAATATATTTCTTAAGATAACAATGTATAAACCTGGTGTCCTTAAATGACTTATGTTGTGATCGGGCACTGTATAAATAATAGAAATTAAATGAAATCCCCTTTTTTCTTTCTAAAATAATGCTTGGGGAAACACTGTAAATTTTTCACTGATCTCTAAGCAACAAATAATCATGTCACCTCTGTTTTATTTCACCACCAGGCTGATGCAGGCTTAAGTGCAAACAGAATTGAAATACTGCAGAAGGATATATGCTCGCAGATAAACCTTCTAAAAAACTCTGTGCAGCCGAAGACTGCTGTGCCCACAACCAAGGTTTTTGTAAGTATATTTTTGTTTGCTATTTTGTGATTAAAATAGTGCTACCATTTTAAAATGTTATTTGTGTAATACATTTTATAACAAATGTTTGATTTGCTGAATGTATTTATTTTTGGGTTGCAATCATGTGACCGAGAGGCACTTCTGGGTTTCAGGTGGAGGGCGAGAGTCCCATTAGGCTACTGTTTATATACATGCATAAGTGCAGATTTGGGTGTATTTTGAAAGGTTTATAGTCAAACATACAAGCTATCATGAACAAATATAGATATTGAAATGGGATGTAGTGGATTTATACACTCTTAGAAAACATTTTTTTCTAAAGATTTAAACCAATCAACATCACCAAAGTCAACTGTTCACGTTACTGCTCGACCGCACTTCCTTCTTCACTCACAAATATTTAAAGTACAAAAGATTAGAGACACATATGGGGAGGTAATAAGTCCAATGTTGGACTTATTTGTGTTCGGCAGTGTTGGGTAGTAGCAAGCTATATGTAGCTCAGCTACGTAGCTTAACTAAATTTTCCAGTAGCTTGGCAGTAGCTTTGCTACTTTTTAACAAGTAGCTTTTCCTTTAGCTTAGCTACTTTTAGACCCATGTAGCAAGGTAGCTTACATCAAAGCTACACGCTACAAAGAGAAAATGGACTGCGAATCCAGGCCATAAAAAATATTGTAATAATCCCATGAATGTAGGCTCAGAGACTTCTTAGTTTGTCGTGTCTTTATTGTACACGTTGCCATTTAACCACACAACAGCTCCTATGTGCGTCTACGTCTATTCTCTTTCCCGGCAAAACTCGAACAACTCACTTCCTGTCAACAACGTCACTTCCCTAACTTCCCCGGAAGTCCCGCCCCCCAGCCAAAGCCATTGGCTAACACCCCGTAGCCAGCCGCTACAATATGGAGAAATGGGTTCTACTTGTATAGCGCTTTTCTACCTTCAAGGTACTCAAAGCGCTTTGACAGTATTTCCACATTCACCCATTCACACACACATTCACACACTGATGGCGGGAGCTGCCATGCAAGGTGCTAACCAGCAGCCATCAGGAGCAAGGGTGAAGTGTCTTGCCCAAGGACACAACGGACGTGACTAGGATAGTAGAAGGTGGGGATTGAACCCCAGTAGCCAGCAACCTTCCGATTGCTGGCACGGCCACTCTACCAACTTCGCCACGCCGTCCCAGAAAATCAAATGACCCGGATGAATGAGAACATCTACACATATGGAGAAAATCCATGATGTTGTTGGCTAAGGTTAGTGTGAAACATTACAAACTGGCCAATCAGAGGCAAGATAAGGTGGACCATCAAAACTAGTAAGCAAAATCATAACAGTCACGCACTCATGTCACATGAGGACAAGGGAGTCAGAGACAGAGGGACGCTTCAGTCTGACGCCTAAAAAAAAAGGCAACATACTTGAAAATGACAGAGGAATTCTCTCCCGCAGATTAGATTTTACCTTAGGTGTTGAAGATGACGTGCAGGAAACCCACAATAATGCGTGTCTTAAGCCAAATTTAGACATACAGTACAGGCCTAAAGTTTGGACACACCTTCTCATTCAATGTGTTTTCTTTATTTTCATGACTATTTACATTGTAGATTGTCATGAAGGCATCAAAACAATGAATGAACACATGTGGAGTTATGTACTTAACAAAAAAAGGTGAAATAACTGAAAACATGTTTTATATTCGAGTTTCTTCAAAATAGCCACTCTTTGCTGTGATTACTGCTTTGCACACCATTTGCATTCTCTCGATGAGCTTCAAGAAGTTCAAGACTGTTGGAAAACCATTTCAGGTGACTATCTCTTGAAGCTCATTGAGAGAATGCCAAGAGTGTGCAAAGCAGTAATCAGAGCAAAGGGTGGCTATTTTGAAGAAACTAGAATATAAAACTTAATTTTTTTCGGTTATTTCACCTTTTTTGTTAAGTACATAACTCCACATAGTTTTGATGCCTTCAGTGACAATCTACAATGTAAATAGTCATGAAAATAAAGAAAATGCATTGAATGAGAAGGTGTGTCCAAACTGTTGGCCTGTACTTTATGTATGTGTTTAAAGAAAACTCTGTAAACCAAAATCATAACTGCATTCTTCATCTAAGACGTCCATCACAAATTTAGAAACACGCATTAAGGTGAGTTGGGTTCATGAAAAGTTTTACTGCAGTTGTGCAGTAAAACAACCATTATCAACTGTTCCCAAACAACACACAAGCCATTGTTTTTTTTGTCAAGATATAAATAGATGCAGTTTTTATTTTATTTTACTGTAGGTAGAGACAATGAATAATATTTTATGGGTGGGCCAAAGAAAAATAAATACATAAAGTGAGATGCGGGGACCCCTAGAGGTAGTTGTAGGGTGTCCCCATCTAAAAGACTGATAGTTAATAAATAAATAATGATAAATGGGTTATATTTGTATAGCGCTTTTCTACCTTCAAGGTACTCAAAGCGCTTTGACAGTATTTCCACATTCACCCATTCACACACACATTCACACACTGATGGCGGGAGCTGCCATGCAAGGCGCTAATAGAATTTGTACACTTTCAGTTACTCTAATATTGATATTATACATTTATATCCATAGATATAAATGCCGTAAAATCTTTGATGTAGCAAGCTACTTTTGTCATATAGCTAGTAGTTTCGCTTGCTACTATTCTCTGGGGATAGCTTCCCCTGTAGCTCAGCTACATTTAATTGAGAGTAACTTGTAGCTTAGCTTACTACATTTTGGTGGAGCAGTACAGTTTTTAATTAATGAGTACCGCGTTAGTGTATTAGTACGGGTAATACCTATTGTACAATAGTACTAGGACTTAACATAATGTTAGTTTATTTCCACAATCAAAGATTTTTGTATTAACATAACAGAACACAAATAAACAAATGTGATCTCTTGTCCTTAGTTTACTCTTAGTTCTGCTCTCAAACGCTAACTATATAGTAAAAAATAAACCTGACTGCGTCACACAGTGTTTCTCAATCAAATTAAATGTTCAAACAAACTTTTTCCCAAGTGATCACTGCAGACACGAGTCTGACTGTACTCCACAAGATGAAAGCACCAGATTTCCCCTTGACGCACTATCATAATTTCTCTGACTTTATTCCCTCTAGGAACCACTTCTTTTGGGACTCTGTGAAAGCACTTTCCTATCTCTCGATGTGAAAGCCTGGAACAGCCCGGCAAAGTGGCATTTTCAGCTGAAACTCTTTACTGACTAACGGGTCTTTCACATGATTTATTGCTCGGCTCAAGCTTGTTTGACCGCCATGTGCATTACGCTGCATCGAGGCAAAGCGGATGTGATGTCATACAGCCCAGGAATTAGGAATTAGTGTTACCACTTTTTCATGTCCAAAGCGCGGATACTGCAACCTTGTATGTCTGCTCAAACTAATGCAAAACCTTCCTTCCTTCTTTTTTGTTGTATTTATGGTATGGATTGCAATATATGCATGAACAAGTATTATATTCAAACTGAAGCAAGAAAGAAGGAAGAAATGAAATTGCCCACAGCATGACTTAAGTTATTTCTGCTGCATATTAATTCAACCTTTCAAACTTTAAACGCTCATACTGCAGATGTCAATAGCATTTTTGATTATTTACAGGACTCAGCACCAACCTTAAAAATAAAATTAAATAAAATGAAACTCAATGCAAAAGTTAAAATCTTAAAACGAATTAGAAATTACTGACAATCCCAGTGTACCATGATATACTAAAACAACTTGCATTTACTAACTTCCCCAATTATAACATACAAATAATAGCATATCTACTTGAAAATATATAATGGAACATAATTGGAACAAAGCTGTTGTAATCCGGAAATAATTCACAGTATTCACTTTTCCCTCTCAGGGTTGCGGCGGGGCTGGAGCCTATCCCAGCTGCCTTACAGCCCTATTCCAAAATGGGATGACTTCATTTTTGTCTTCAAAATTATACAGACAATATCCCATAACGACAATGTGAAAAGTTGATTTTATATTTTTTTTTGCAAACTTATTCCAAATAAAAACAAAACAAAAATCACATGTACATAAGTATTCACAGCGTTTGCTTTATACTTTTGTTCATGCACCTTTGGCAGCACTTACAGCCTCAAGTCTTTTTGAATACAGTGCAATTATCATGCAATAATGATGCAATAGGAGCTTGGCACACCTATCTTTGTGCAGTTTCGCCCATTCCTCTTTGCCCATTCCGCTTTGCAGCACCTTACAAGCTCCATCAAATGGGAAGTGTTGGTTTTATCCAGGATGTCTCTGTACATTGCTGTATTTCCTCCAAATGTTTGATACCATTTTTTGGCATTAAAATGTCTAATGCTGCTGCCGCCCCTTGAAACAATAGCATCGCACAAATTACTTTTCTTGTCTTTGCACGAAAAGTAGCTCCACACAGCTGAGATTACAACGGCGCTAAACTAATTGGCTCATGCTTTAGCAACTGTGGTAGCTTGCTACTGTGCTACAATGCGTCACATCTCTGTTTACGGCCTGAATTGAGCATTTATGTGATAGTGTGGGATTGTGGATACAATTGGAGGGATTTTGTTTTCAGAAAACTTGCCCAGTATCAGTCTAACTTGGATCCTGAGTTTGGGATAGGACCATCCCTAGTTTTTATAAGAACATTTTCACAAAGTTCACAAACCATCCTGGTTTATTTTTTTGCTTTGAGCAATGACTCAACAATGCCATGTTCTCCTGATTATTGATTTTCTTTTCTTCATGCACTGTTTCAGCCATTGTTCAAGGCCCTATCAAAGTTGTGGTCAGAACTTCAGGACGAGGCAGAGCTGCTGAACATCTTCAGCAACATTGTACTCAGACTGCAGTCCTTCCTTACCTCTGAGGTCAAGATTTTTTCCAAAAATTCTTTAGACAGCTTGTTGGAGGGATTAGAAGTAAAAACAGACGGACAAAGAATAAACGAGTCATCATGTACGTTTAGAATTGATCAATGACAAATATGCTGACGATTACAGCGAGAACTTAAAATTATGAGCAATCAACTGTTATTTCATGCAGGTGAGCGCATCGATCAAGTACAGATGAAGCAAAATCAGTGGTTCCTGTTTGAAACTACTGACAGCCTCACTGGACTACCATTACAGTATAATGGATACTGTGGCTACACACTTGCGCAGAAAAATGGAATTCTTCTTCCAGGTAATAGTGTCTTTTTTGGGTAAGTAATGTTTGTGTATTGTATGTATTCTTCCTTGTCATTTGCTTGACAGGAACTCTAGAGGGTCTGACAAAGGCTGCTGTACCCTAAAGGCATTCCAGGGGTCCAAATAATTTGTCTCTCATCAGTGTCTCGGCAGGTCAAGTTGTTGATTGGTGGTTTTAGTGTATTGTTCAATTCTGAAGATGTTCTACCGCCATTAGGGTAGTACTGCAGGGGCACATTGCAGAGTCTGGTGTCTTAGCCTTCAGTGTCCAGTCCTTAGTCTAAAGATGGTTACTTGGTCTGGTCTGAAGAGGTGGTTGAGAGTATTCTGCTTGTTGTAGTTTGGATGTTCCTGTAGCCATTGTTTCATCTGTCTGTTCTTAATGATCTTTGCTTCTTCATGGGTAATGTTTTAATCCTTTTGAGGCTGTTTTCCTCCCTATTTTGCTAGCTGATCAGCTTCTTCATTGCCCTGTAAATTACAGTGAGATGGTATTCACTGAATGATGGTGCTATCAGTGGCTGATTGCAGGCTGGCCTTCACAAGAGGATTCAGTTCTTTATTTTGAAGATATTGCACAGCCTGTATTATGAACAAAACATCAGAGAACATGTGTTTCTTCTTTGTTCTTCTATAGCTGTATTCACCTGAAGTCACGTCCGGCTCATTAACTATGCGCGGCTCGAAGTGGTGGGCCAGCGTTGTCATTGCGTTCTGGTGGCATTCTGCTATTCTCGAAGAAAAATGCCCTATTCTTGCGGTGTTTTAGGCTGTTGGAACCGTTCAAATCATGAAGAGGATAAAAGTTTCATCAGAGTTGCTCGAGAGGGCATCAAAAAGAGCAAATGAGTGCAATATTTTACGAAAGACGACAAGTGTCATGCACTCCAGTTCGAAGGAGTGGAGTTGAAGAACACACAAGTTTGCAATGATCACTTTGTTAAAAGTTTGTTTGATATAGTTTTAACAATTACTATTTCCTATTTATGCATTTGTTATCCCTTGGTGAGAATGAGGACTCTGGTGCAGATGGGGGACGATTGACACAGGCTTTATTTCAGCAGTTTATTAGAACTCTCTTTAGACAGAATGATTTAAACAAAATGACTTCAAACTCTACACTTGATACACTAAAGTAACAAAAGAAACGTAGCACAGGGCATGAAACAATAAACGGAAAATCACTCTATAGGGAGGAAAAAGGCAAAGCAAAATTCTAGACTGATCTAATAACGAAAAAACAACAATCTGACAAGCTACACAAAAGGAAAATCGCTCATGCGGAGGAGGAGACAAGAAGCTATAAACAGAAAGTACGCTATAAAGAGCTAAGAAAACTACAAACTAAAGCGCTCCAAGGAGGAAAAAAGGAAGGCAAAGCACTATGAAATTAGCTCAAAAAACTGACCAAAAAACTTCAGCAAGTCAAAATACTCTTCTTCAGAGGGTACAAAGAAATCAAGGAATAAGGCGAGGCAATACTTAACAACTTGGGAGAAGACTGTGGAAGACGGCTGGAGGTACGACGAGACAATATACTCTGCCAACAAGACAGGAGAAGACGAGGACTATATACACATGAGGGAGGGTGACACAGGTAGGCACAATCAGGCAATCAGGAAAGACATCAGACCAGTGATACAGGAGGAAGAGCAAGTGGCCTGAAACAAGAGGAGGATTAGATTTTCAACATAAAACAGGAAGTTTGCCAGACAACCCCAAAACAGGACTTCCCTCACCGCTGTGTGACAGTATTACAGGGGTGCCCACACTTTTACTGCTGGCGAGCTACTTTTCAATTGACCAAGTCGAGGGGATCTACCTCATTTAAATATATAATTTATATTTGTTTATTTATTAAAGAGACATTTTTGTTAAGTTAGAGGTGTTTAATGATAATACAAGCATGTTTAACACATATAGATTCCTTTTTTTCATGAAGACAAGAATATAAGTTGGTGTATTACCGATTCTGATGACTTGCATTGATTGGAATCAGACAGTAGTGCTGATAATGTACGCATTATCTGTCCAATACCACATGAAAATGGTTGTTTTTTGGCATCCTATTTGTCCAGCTTCCATTCTCGTTTTTATACACTTTACAAGAAATACATTGGCGGCAAACTCCGTAGCTTGCTAGCTTGTGCACGTCAGCTTTCTGAGACTCTTATTTTGTTAGCACAGGCAGGATGAAGCAGCACTTTTATTGTGATAGAAAGGATATAAGATAGGAACTGTGCAGTCGATCTTTAGAGTTTTGACGGCAGGTACGGCGCGAGAGTCTGTTGAAATACAAAGTGTTTCTTGCCTTACTGTAGGTAATTTTTTCTTAATACTGATCTCGTAGCAGCCAGCGTCATCTCACAAGACCCTCGGGTGCCTTGAATGTCAATCAAGTGACAAAAGTGATGTCTTGGTGAAGATTGATGATCGCTAATCTTTAGGTCTATTTTTTTAATGCCTGGCTGGCGATCGACTGACGCACCCTCCGCGATCGACCGGTAGCTTGCGATCGACGTAATGGGCACCTCTGATGTATTATCTTAATATTATTTGTATTTTATAGTTTTTCTGAGTTTCATTAAAATTTTTTGCTACAAGTGTTTCGTAAAGAACCAACTCGGCGAGTCTAAATAAAAAAAAAAGTTGTGATGTGCGTTCACAAACCAACCTCCCAGAGACAGTTCTGTTAATGTTCAAACGCAGCAGCGTTGGTTTATTAAGTCACTTTTCTGAATGCAGGTTCAATTAAAGTTCTCCCAATTGGGGCTTCCATTGAAACAAAACAAATTATTGCATTTTTTATGCCTTAAACAGGTCCCCTAAATTGCCTGGAACACAGAGCAGAGAAATATCTGATCAACACAAAGTTCAATAAATCACAGCATTAAATGAATCGAACATATTACACCTTTAGCAGACTAATCTATAAACTATAATTCAGTGGAGCAACACACTTACCGCCCGATGGGAGTAGACCTTTCCCTGCAGGGAGCCAGCCACACAATGAGTCAAACACTGAGGTGCTATTTAAATCAAACAGTGATTGCCAACCTGACACAGCTGCCTTGGGGCAGGTGGCCACACATCAGCCTGATTGAGGATAAAATTAGGGATGTACTTGCCTTCAATGACCACACCTAGAGGGTGGCGTAGTTTGACCGCCTGGTGCATGCTTTCACTGTGATGGCTGGCCCACGGCCTGGTCTCACCTGTCGGGGGTATTGTGATGCTCCACAAAGTAAATGTGAGAAAAACTTAAAAGAGTTTAGATTTTTACCAAAGGCAGCAATCTATAAATGAAGCTTTCATCACATACACAACATTGAGATCTCTAGTTATATTTTGGTAAAGACGGGGAAAAACATGCATACTCGTAAGAGCGCGTGCAACTACAACAAGGCAACGAACATTGCTGTAGATGCAAAGTTAAATCATGAAATGCAACCTTACCCCAGCAAAAACTAACCATGATTTATCCGGGAGAGTTTTTATAGTTTCATTGAACCAACCACACACAAATAAGTTGTAGGCCTCTGTGCTTTGCCAAGTTTTCATCGGTTTTGTTGTGCAGAATGACGTCTGGCGATAGTTCGAAATGTCTGGGAATGCGACTGACACTGGACACATCTTTTTAAAATAAATTATAGGGATGGATTCCATTGCATAGTTAGATTTTTTTTGCTCGTATCTATCTGCCTTTGTTTGTTTCGTCAGATAGTTCGCTCTCTGTTTGCTGCACAGTAGTCATATTGGTTTGGTGACCCACAGGCCACCACTTAGTTTACGTCCCTTCAAAAGTCACGTGACAGAATACGAACTGTACTGTTTTGGCTGTTGTCTGTACTGGGGGGTTAGAGGCTCTGGGAGAGGTAGCACCTTTGATGTACAGTACAGGCCTAAAGTTTGGACACACCTTCTCCTCATTCAATGTGTTTTCTTTATTTTCATGACTATCTACATTGTAGACTGTCACTGAAGGCATCAAAACTATGAATGAACACGTGGAGTTTTGTACTTAACAAAAAAGGTGAAATAACTGAAAACATGTTTTATATTCTAGTTTCTTCAAAATAGCCACCCTTTGCTCTGATTACTGCTTTGCACACTCTTGGCATTCTCTCGATGAACTTTAAGAGGTAGTCACCTGATATGGTTTTCACATCACAGGTGTACCTTATCAGGGTTGATTAGTGCTTTATCAATGGAGTTGGGACTATCAGTTGTGTTGTGAATGAGAATCAATCAATCAATCAATCAATGTTTATTTATATAGCCCTAAATCACAAGTGTCTCAAAGGGCTGTACAAGCCACAACGACATCCTCGGTACAGAGCCCACAAACGGGCAAGGAAAACTCACCCCAGTGGGACGTCAATGTGAATGACTATGAGAAACCTTGGAGAGGACCGCATATGTGGGTAACCCCCCCCCCCCCCCCTCTAGGGGAGACCGAAAGCAATGGATGTCGAGTGGGTCTGACATAATATTGTGAAAGTCCAACACATCAGCGAAAGTCCAGTCCATAGTGGGGCCAGCAGGAACCATCCCGAGTGGAGACGGGTCAGCAGCGTAGAGATGTCCCCATCTGATGGACAGGCTAGCGGTCCACCCCGGAGCAGAGTAGAAAAGAAAAGAAAAGAAACGGCAGATCAACTGGTCTAAAAAGGGAGTCTATTTAAAGGCTAGAGTATACAAATGAGTTTTAAGATGAGACTTAAATGCTTCTACTGAGGTAGCATCTCTAACTTTTACCGGGAGGGCATTCCATAGTATTGGAGCCCGAATAGAAAACGCTCTATAGCCCGCAGACTTTTTTTGGGCTCTAGGAATCACTAATAAGCCGGAGTTCTTTGAACGCAGATTTCTTGCCGGGAAATATGGTACAATACAATCGTCAAGATAGGCAGGAGCTTGATCGTGTAGTATTTTATACGTAAGTAGTAAAACCTTAAAGTCGCATCTTAGGTGCACAGGAAGCCAGTGCAAGTGAGCCAGTATAGGCGTAATATGATTAAACTTTCTTGTTTTTGTCAAAAGTCTAGCAGCCGCATTTTGTACCATCTGTAATCTTTTAATGCTAGACATAGGGAGGCCCGAAAATAAAACGTTACAGTAATCGAGACGAGATGTAACGAACGCATGGATAATGATCTCAGCATCGCTTGTGGACAAAATGGGACGAATTTTAGCAATATTACGGAGATGAAAGAAAGCCGTTTTAGTAACACTTGTGTCCAAACTTTTGGCCTGTACTGTATATCGGCAGCTGTACTCCTTGTTTACATTGGTCCTCTCTTATTCTCCTAAATAGCCCAGTAAGGCAACAGAGTATTTAATTGCTTGTATTCATATTATAAATAATCGTCACTTCCTGTCTGGATGTTCGTTGCCTGAGCTCCGCATTTGCTACAGCTGTTTTGGATTATTTTGGAACTTTCCTGAACACAGATCTTGATCGCATAAACAAGATGGCTTGCTAACATCTTCGGTTTAAACTTTGTCTGGCCTGAGGTACAGATTTTTAGAGTTACGTTAGCCGCTAACGAGACAAGCTACTTGTTGCAAACAAGTGAACTTTAAAGCAATTGCTGAGCAACAGAATGCCTTGCAAGGATAATATCCAACAAATGTATGGCCAGGAAGAAATGTCAGTGAAGACAGATCCGTAACTTGAAAGAAGATTTTGATAAGATTAAAAAAATATCACAAGGCACCTTTTGAGAGCTTATTATACAAAACCCAAAACCAGTGAAGTTGGCACGTTGTGTAATTCGTAAATACAAACAGAATACAATGATTTGCAAATCCTTTTCAACTTATATTCAATTGAAAAGACTGCAAAGACAAGATATTTAATGTTAGAACTGAGAAACTTCCTTTTTTTTTTTGCAAATAATCATTAACTTAGAATTTAATGGCAGCAACACATTGCAAAAAAGTTGGCACTGGGGCATGTTTACTACTGTGTTACATGGCCCTTCCTTATAACAACACTCAGTAAATGTTTGGGAACTGAGGAGACCAATTTTTTAAGCTTTTCAGGTGGAATTATTTCCCATTCTTTCTTGATTGTAAGTACAGCTTAAGTTGTTCAACAGTCCGGTCTCCGTTATGGTATTTAAGGCTTCATATTGCGCCACACATTTTCACAGGTCTGGACGACAGACAGGCCATAGTGTTGTAACACGTGGCTTGGCATTGTCTTGCTGAAATAAGCAGCGGCATCAATGATAACGTTGCTTGGATGGCAACATAAGTTGCTCCAAAACCTGTATGTACCTTTCAGCATTAATGGTGCCATGTGTAAGTTACCCATGCCTTGGGCACTAATACACCCCCATACCATCACATATGCTGGCTTTTGAACTTTGCGCCTAGAACAATCCGGATGGTTATTTTCCTCTTAGGTCCGGCGGACACGACGTCCACAGTTTCAAAAAACTATTTGAAATGTGGACTCATCAGACCACAGAACACTTTTATACTTTGCATCAGTCCAGCGTTTCTGGGTGTTGTTGATAAATGGCTTTCGCTTTGCATAGTAGAGTTTTAACTTGCACTTACAGATGTAGCGACCAACTGTAGTTACTGACAGTGGTTTTCTGAAGTGTTCCTGAGCCCATGTGGGGATATCCTTTACACACTGATGTCGCTTTTTGATGCAGTACCGCCTGAGGAATCGAAGGTCACGGGCATTCCGCTTACGCGCAGTGATTTCTACAGATTCTCTGAACCTTTTCATGATATTACGGACTGTAGATGGTGAAATCCCTAAATTTCTTGCAATAGCTCGTTGAGAAATGTTGTTCTTAAACTGTTTGACATTTTGCTCATGCATTTGTTCACTAAGTGGTGACCCTCACCCCATCCTTGTTTGTGAATGACTGAGCATTTCATGGAAGCTGCTTTTATACCCAATCATGGCACCTACCTGTTCTCAATTAGCCTGTTCACCTGTGGGGTGTTCCAAATAAGTGTTTGATGAGCATTCCTCAACTTTTTGAGTCTTTTTTGCCACTTGTGCCAGCTTTTTTGAAACATGTGCAGGCATCAAATTCCAAATGAGCTAATATTTTTTTTAAATAACTAAGTTTTCCAATTCGAACGATAAGTATCTTGTCTTTGCAGTCTATTCAATTAAATATAGGCTGAAAAAGATTTGCACATTATTGTATTCTGTTTTTATTTACGATTTACACAATGTGCCAACTTCACTGGTTTTGGGTTTTGTACTTCTGCAAAACAATACCTTTTGAAGTTATCTTACTGCTACACTTTTTCCTGTTCAAGACCATTGTGTTTTCTTTTGAGGTGCTCGTGTAGCAATGTCATGCTCCCATATCACGCTAAATCATATTTCCAAATGTGCATTTAGCATAAAGTCTTCTAACTCTACGCTACTGTGTCCACTATCTTCTTTTTAAATATGTGAATAAGCCCAACAATTGGACAAATGGACAAAATTAAATATATGTATATATATATATTTATACAAATTAGGGATGTCCGATAATATCGGACTGCCGATATTATCGGCCGATAAATGCTTTAATATGTAATATCGGAAATTATCGGCATCGGTTTCAAAATTATCGGTATTGGTTTCAAAAAGTAAAATGTATGACTTTTTAAAACGCCGCTGTGTACACGGACGTAGGGAGAAGTACAGCGCGCCAATAAACCTTAAAGGCACTGCCTTTGCGTGCCGGCCAAGTCACATAATATCTACGGCTTTTCACACACACAAGTGAATGCAAGGCATACTTGGTCAACAGCCATACAGGTCACACTGAGGATGACCATATAAACAACTTTAACACTGTTACAAATATGTGCCACACTGTGAACCCACACCAAACAAGAATGACAAACACATTTCGTGAGAACATCCGCACCGTAACTCAACATAAACACAACAGAACAAATACCCAGAACCCCTTGCAGCACTAACTCTTCCGGGACGCTACAATATACACCCCCCGCTACCCCCTACCCCTGCCCACCTCAACCTCCTCATGCTCTCTCAGGGAGAGCATGTCCCAAATTCCAAGCTGCTGTTTTGAGGCATGTTAAAAAAAATAATGCACTTTGTGACTTCAATAATAAAAATGGCAGTGCCATGTTGGCATTTTATTCCATAACTTGATTTATTTTGGAAAACCTTGTTACATTGTTTAAAGCATCCAGCGGGGCATCACAACAAAATTAGGCATAATAATGTGTTAATTCCACGACTGTATATATCGGTATCGGTTGATATCGGAATCGGTAATTAAGAGTTGGAAAATATCGGAATATCGAATATCGACAAAAAAGCCATTATCGGACATCTCTAATACCAGTCCTTTAAGGCGCTGTTTGCAACATACTCACAGACACATACATTTTTCGAAACCATTACGTTACCATTAGCATTTTAACCGAACACATACTTTTTAAAAGTTTGTACAGTATATTTTTCACAATTACTAATTATATGAAATACAAGTTGCACGTCAGCCCAAAAAATTTTGTTTGCCGGTCAGGCTTGTCAGTGTCACTCACCGCTGTCTTTACACATGTTCATGCAGGGAGCATGTGCGCACAAACATAAGATGTCCCAGACAAGCAATTAACAATTGCAGTCCTGTTGTTGTTATGATAGAATATACATTCAACGATAGCTAACATTTGTTATCCAGATCGCTATCATTAGCTATCAACACATAAAGCTAATGCACAATGGAAAGTTAGCGCCCTTTAGGCATCTTATTAAAGTTTGCAAACAGCCCCTTTAAATGTGTCATTAATATATTAGAATTGGAGTTGAATACATAAATGTGTTAATAAATAAATCATTGTCATTCATTTATTTAATGTAAACGTACATGTAATCATTTAATTTATTATTGATTTAATTATTCTATGATTTAATTACTTATTCATTGAATTGATTATGTATCAAGGGGTGGCATGGTGTAGTGGATAGAGTGGCCGTGCCAGAAACCTGAGGGTTGCAGGTTCGCTCCCCGCCTCTTGACATCCAAATCGCTCCCGTTGTGTCCTTGGGCAGGACACCTCACCCTTGCCCCCAGTGCCGCTCACACTGGTGAATGAATGATGAATGATAGATGGTGGTCGGAGGGGGCCGTAGGCGCAAACTGGCAGCCACTAGGGCTACACCAGGGCATCTGTGGCTATGAAAGTAGCTTACCACCACCAGGTGTGAATGAATGATGGGTTCTCACTTTTCTGTGAAGCGCTTTGAGTGTCTAGAAAAGCGCTATATAAATCTAAACCATAATTTTTATCAATTGTATTAAATATTTCACGATATAATTAAATATTTAATGCTTTAATAATTATATTATATTTCCAATGTAGGAAATCCATATATCGGAATTCTCAAACACAAGGAGAAGATGTATGTCTTCAGTTCCAAAGAAGCTGCTGTGAAATTTGTCCGCAGTCCAGATCACTTCATTGCACTGGTGACAGAGAGAGCCAAGGCTTCCCCTGAGCTGATTAAACTACTCCAACTCCATCAAAATCCAACTTATGTAAGATCTTGCTTTTGCAAATGCATTCTGGAAAATATTTATCCGAAGAGCCTTGTCAGTTAGCATGCTGTTCTCCATGAGAATATACTGTCACATATACAAAGACATAGTTGGATGATTGTAGTTATTTCACTGTTTGTGCTGTTTTATAGAAGAAGCAAGGAGAGGCAGTACTTACCAACCTTAAGTGTGAGGACTTCACACAGACTGATGTCCACCCGATGGAAGCAAACATTGTCAAGTCATATGAATGGAATGAGTGGGAACTGCGAAGGAAAGCTATCAAACTGGTCAGTCATTAAATGTTTTGTACATTGTATCATGTAATGGTATATGTGTCTGCCTTTCATGGCAGAGTAATAACTACACCAGACCTGGGCAAATTAAGGCTTGATTGATTGATTGATTGATTGAGACTTTTGTTAGTAGGTTGCACAGTGAAGTACATATTCCGTACAATTGACCACTAAATGGTAACACCCGAATAAGTTTTTCAACTTGTTTAAGTCGGGGTCCATGATACAGATATATACTATCATATATACTATCATCATAATACAGTCATCACACAAGATAATCACATTGAATTATTTACATTATTTACAATCAGGGGTGTGGAGGGGGGGGGGGTAGGATATGGACATCAAGTAGTGGACATAGAGAGAGAGAGAGAGAGAGAGAGAGAGAGAGAGAGAGAGAGAGAGAGAGAGAGAGAGAGAGAGAGATCAGAAGGCATAAGAAAAAGTATCTGCATTTGATTGTTTACATTTGATTATTAGCAATCCGGGGAGGGTGTTATTTTAGGGTTGTAGCTGCCTGGAGGTGAACTTTTATTGCGGTTTTGAAGGAGGATAGAAATGCCCTTTCTTTTATACCTGTTGGGAGCGCATTCCACATTAATGTGGCATAGAAAGAGAATGAGTTAAGACCTTTGTTAGTTCGAAATCTGGGTTTAACGTGGTTAGTGGAGCACCCCCTGGTGTTGTGGTTATGGCGGTCATTTACGTTAAGGAAGTAGTTTGACATGTACTTCTGTATCAGGGAGGTGTAGCGGATTTTATAGACTAGGCTCAGTGCAAGTTGTTTAACTCTGTCCTCCACCTTGAGCCAGCCCACTTTAGAGAAATGGGTAGGAGTGAGGTGGGATCTGGGGTGGAGGTCTAGAAGTAACCTGACTAGCTTGTTCTGAGATGTTTGGAGTTTAGATTTGAGGGTTTTGGAGGTGCTGGGGTACCAGGAAGTGCATGCGTAATCGAAAAAGGGTTGAACGAGAGTTCCCGCCAGAATCCTCAAGGTGCTTTTGTTGACCAGAGAGGAGATTCTGTAGAGAAATCTCGTTCGTTGGTTAACCTTTCTGATTACCTTGGTTGCCATTTTATCACAGGAAAGGTTAGCCTCTAGAATGGAACCTAGACCTCATCTTTCCTGGTGATAACAATGTCACCCACTTTTATGGTGAAGTCATTGACTTTCTTAAGGTTGATGTGGGACCCAAACAGGATGGATTCTGTTTTACCCAAGTGTATGGATAGCTTGTTGTCAGCGAGCCAGGTGCAAGTTCTACAGAACTCAGCACTGAGGATTTTCTCCACCTGTGACTTGTCCTTGCCGGATACCAGCAGGGCCGAGTCATCCGCAAACAAAAACAATTCACAGTCGCATGCCGATGACATGTCGTTTATGTATATTAGGAACAGTAAAGGTCCCAATATACTGCCTTGGGGGACTCCACAGCTTACCGAGAGGGGGGGGGGACACGGTGCCGTTCACCTCTACCACCTGCTCCCTCCCCTCCAAGTAAGATTGCATCCAGTTCCATGAGGTTTTGTTAAATCCGATTGCTCTGAGCTTATCCAACAGTATAGCGTGGTTAACGGTGTCAAAGGCCTTCTGAAGGTCCAGCATGACCATGCCGCAGTATTTGCCCGCGTCCACCTCATGTTTGATGTGGTCGGTCAGATAGAGAAGGCATGTGTCAGTGGAGTGGTTAGTTCTGAAGCCGGATTGGAATTTGTACATGAGTTTATTAGTGGCAAGGTAACTATCGACCTGTTCATAAACTATTTTCTCCATTACTTTCGAAATGGAACTGAGAATAGAAACAGGTCGGTAGTTGCCAGGTTCCAATTTGCTTCCTTTTTTAAAGAGGGGAGTTCCTCTTGCTATCTTAAAATCTTTTGGTACTTGGCCTTGTGTAATTGATAGGTTTATTATGTGCGTGATGATCGGGGCAATGATGGAGGCAGAGTCCCTGAGGAATCTGGAGGGAATATTATCAAGGCCGGTGGCCTTGTTAGGGTGGAGCGCGCTCAATTTTTTAAACACCTCATCAGCTGTGACCATTTCTAATTTGAAATCATCGTTGGATACTCCTAGCTTTCTGTAGAAGGCTTTAATGTGTTCTACACCAAAGCGACCAGAGTGGTGGGACAGCTTGTTGACAAGAGTTGCGGCTATGCTGGTGAAAAAGATGTTAAGTCTGCTAGCTACCTCCATTTTGTCTGTAATGAGGGAGTCACCCTTCTTGATGCTGATGTTGGTGAGTCTTGTTTTAAGTTTCTGGCTGCAACCAGGAAGCTGGTTGTTGAGAATTTTCCAGAGCTCACGTGGCTTATTTGTGTTTTCCTCTATTTTTTTCGTTAATGTAATTTTTTTTTAAGGATTTAGTCAGGTTGGTTGACTTATTTCTTAATTTATTGCATTGCTTTTTGAGAGTTGAAAGGAGTAATTTGAGGTTGATATTATTGGGTTGTTTATCTACTTCTGTTTTACATTTTTGGTATTCAGAGTATTTTCCGTCTCTGTCTTTTATGGCAGCTAATAGGTCCGGATTCATCCATGGTTCCGAGCGGGCTTTGATCCTGACTGTTTTCACGGGAGCCATGTCATTTAGTATCTTTAGGAACGCCGTTTTGAAGCGATCCCAAGCAACATCGACCATGTTGCTCGCGAGCACAGGGGACCAGTCCCACTCATCTAATTTTAAATTGAAATTGTCATTGGAGTATTTTTTGAGGGATCTGGATTGGGCTGTTATGTGGCCATTGGCTTTAGGTTTAGCTATTTTGCGGGTGCAGAAGGTTAGATAGTGGTCGCTAAGACCACAGATCATGACCCCACTATTTTTTATTTTAGGCCGGTCTGAAGTGAGAATGAGATCTATGGTTGATTGGGTGGAATCACACACCCTTGTAGGTAGCGCTATTAGCTGGGAAAGACCGTGCAGATTACAAAACTTGCTGAAGGATCTGAAGACAGGCGCATCTTTGCGTTGAATATCTGTGTTCAGATCCCCAGTTATAATTTCTCCACGTTGTCTGTCCCTGCCAAGCATTCTTCCAAAGCCCCATAGAAATCACTCTGATTAGGGGGTCTATAAACAGTCCCTATTAGTACCGGGGAGGGAGGGGGAGGGGTGGAGTTGGAGAGGGGGAGAGGGGAAGAGGGGGAGAGGGGGAGGCCAGGTAGGGTTGCTGGGGGTGGATTTCCTTTTGGCGGGCTTTTTTGAAGACAAAGGCCCGTTAAGCTTTTCTATCTGGCCCACCGGAAATTCACAAATATTTTTTTTAGATCTTTAAGATCGAAACTGTAGCTGCCATTATGTTATGTGCAGTGATGTTTTCAAATTACAGTAAGTCTTGAATTATACTGTAGTGGAATTGTCCGAAGCTTACAGGCAACAAAAGTAGTTTAGTACAACAATTTTATTTACCCATTATATGAAGTGCAGGTTGAATTGAGTTGGCCGTGCAGACAGACCACATGTTACTCCGGAGCAAACAAGACACACACAAGCCAAAATCACTCCCTAGTCTCGGTCTTCTGCCATTTTTTATGTCTTTTGTGCATCACTGTTTTTTATCTTGTGCGTCACTGTTTTTATCTAGTGCGTCATGATTGTTTTGTTTTGGTTTGTCTGTTCCAAAACAACCTCGTATCTCTTAGTCATATTTGGAAAATCTAAACATTCTGTAGACAGGTTGGCATAACTCCATATTCACCTTTGTCCCACAACTGGTCCATTCAATGGCACAAAATAGAAGAGAATTGAAAATGAGCGGACATTCTTAATAGACAAGAAATATAGGTCAAAAGGTCAGAAATTCTACGACATACCTCCTTCCAGGGTCTTAAGACCCTGGACCAAAACAATTTCTGATATAGACCACTAACTTAAATCTCTACCGCAGATAGAGGCAAAAACCTCAATGTTTTTATACGAGGCAAAAATTCCGTCTATGACCCTCCTTCAGAGCGATCGCTGTTACCAGCCTGCAGTAAAACCATCTCACAGAACACAATTAGTGGCCTACCCTTTGATTTAGTAAAGGAATAACAAATACTTTGATCATGAACATCATTGAACATAATTAGATGAATGTATATAGACTTATAACTGTAAGACATTTGCAAAAATATTTTTTCCGGCATTTGCAATGAATGTAGTTACCAATATTGTTAATTACCAATTGATTTTGAACACACAACTGAATTTCGTATGAGTCCATGTTCGATTAGTGCTCGTATAGATGGCTCGGTGGTGCCTCAGGCTGGTGGCCGCCGACACCTCGTTGGGCTTTTGGCTGCCTTGGTGAAGAAAGAGATCCACTCAAACAGTCTGTCTCTGTCTCTTCTTGGGGTGTGGTTCAGTCCATTGGGCAGACTGTGCAATGGCATGTGCGCGCTGGCCGCTTTGGGGAAAACTCAGGTAGAGTTGGAGCTGTGGGGGCTTTGGGGAAGGCTGGGGCAGAGTATGGGGCGTGGGGCTTTGGTCCAGGCCCTCGGCTTGCTTCAGGGCCTCCTTCCACAGCTGCTGGAGTCCCGACGGACACATATTGGCTGGCAACCTTAGTCGTTCTCGTCATCGCTGGCAAGGTGTTGTCTCTCCTCTCGGTTCCCTCCAGTCAGGTATCGGGTGTTGGTCCTGGATTGGCTTTGACCGTGCCCCTCTTAGCGAGTGCAAGGGAATCTGGAGTGGCTGCTTTCATCCTCAAATCTGCACAGAGGAACTGGCACACAAATTCTACATTTTGCAAACATACCATTTTGGTCTCATAGTCTTTCCGCCTTCCTAGGAAGCTGCTGGTCCTGAGAAGTGCTGATCTTGTGACTGAAGACGATAACCTGTTTTCTTAAAATAGGTGCCGTTGTTTGACTTAATCTTTTTTGGGGAATATTAGATCATTCACAAAACATTTAATTACTGAATTGGCACCCTCCTTTGAGGTTGAGGTTGCTTTCGCCAACCACTGCAATTGTCTACCTAAATCATTACGTTCCTTTATCCTTGATCATATCGATTAAATAAAACCTCAACACGCTCAAACTTGACCCAATCCAAACTCACCTCCCCCCTCTGTCCCTCTCACAGGGACAGTGTTAGTCGTAGTAATAGTAATAGTAATAGTAGTAGTAGTATTAGTAGTTTCAGAAACATCCAAGAAAAAGAAAAGGCAGCTGATAGTCAAGCGCAGCAAGAACAGAGGCGGAGGACAGGTCATGTTTGAGGTCACTGTTCGCTTTTGCAATAGTACTTTGATATTTTACAACACCTAGTGAATTATTGTGGACTCAATAATTCACTAAATAGTTGTGTTTAATTTAGTCTATCTATGATGGGACAATGCACAGAAACATTAAGTTCAGAAACAGATATGTTCTGTACCAGATTATATCTAAATAGCTACTTTCCATCTGTAGTCCCTGGCTACCTAAATTAAAGGGATCCAAAAATCATGCAATAGAATTATGACACTAATTAATCATAATAAATATTGCATGATTTTTGACGCCAATTTGTGTAGTGGAATTGTCCGAAGCTTAAGCAGGCAACAAATGTAGTTTAGTACAACAATTTTATTTACCCATTATCAGAAGTGCAGGTTGAATTGAGTTGGCCGTGCAGACAGACCACATGTTACTCCGGAGCAAACAAGACACACACAAGCCAAAATCACTCCCTAGTCCCGGTCTTCTGCCATTTTTTATATGTCTTTCGTGCGTCACTGTTTTTTATCTCGTGCGTCACTGTTTTTATGATTGTTTTGTTTTGGTTTGTCTGTTCCAAAACAACCTCGTATCTCTTAGTCATATTTGGAAAATCTAAACATTCTGTAGACAGGTTGGCATAACTCCATATTCACCTTTGTCCCACAACTGGTCCATTCAATGGCACAAAATAGAAGAGAATTGAAAATGAGCGGACATTCTTAATAGACAAGAAATATAGGTCAAAAGGTCAGAAATTCTACGACAATACAAAGTATTTCAATGGTTGGAATCTGCGCTTTTGCATGATTACTGCTTTGCCCACTCTTGGCATTCTCTCGGTGAGCTTCAAGCACACCTGTAAAGTGAAATCCATTTCAGGTCACTACCTCTTGAAGCTCATCGAGAGAATGCCAAGAGTGCGCAAAACAGTAATCAGAGCAAAGTGTGGCTATTTTGAAGAAACTAGAATATAAAACATGTTTTCAGTTATTTCACCTTTTTTTGTTAAGTACATAACTCCACATGTGTTCATTTAATAGTTTTGATGCCTTCAGTGACAATCGACTATGTAAATAGTCATGAAAATAAAGAATGCATTGAATGAGAACGTGTGTCCAAACTTTTGGCCTGTACTGTATATCAGATTGTAGATGGGAGTATTTTTTAACATTCACGTTCATATTTACTTAAATGTTCATTTCCAAGGCATCAGTAACCATGACCATTCATAATAATATGAATAAATAAGAGTGTGATATTACTGTATGTATGTTGCATTTTTGTTGCGTTTCGCTTAAATGTAAAATATGTCGATCGAGTTAATATGTTGTCAATATTCAGTGTTTTATCGTTCATATTTAATATTATAAATCCCACATTCTTCATTTTCATGTACATTCTGGGTGTCTCATTCAGTAAAAAAGGTACAATTCCATTCCGTTTTTTAAGGCGGTCTGTCATAACGTTTTTAGCATTCAATCTGACATTATTGTGAGGTTTTGTATTACCGGTAGTGTTCCTAAAAATAGATACACCGGCCCCCAGACAAATTTTTTTCTCTAAATTTGGCCCCCCGATTCAAAATTTTTGCCCAGGCCTGAACTAAGCCAACATTAGATGTTAGTATTTAAATGTACTATTAACTTTTTACGTAAACATTTACGTAAATCTATAGCATGTTGAAACAAGTGTAACATAGCAACACAGATGCAACTCAACTAGCCCCTTTATTAAGGGCTGGAGGTTTTAAAACGTTAATTACGGTATATGTGAGGCATGTGACAGTTTTTAAAACATTATATACTTAATTCTAGGCTGATCTTCGAACGACAGTCACACACTCAACGCAGACCCATCTGAGCCACATGAGACGGGAAAATGACACTCAGACTTGGCTCCCCAAGGAGGTTGGCTGTCAAACTAAGAGAGATGGTTCTACTGGTGTACCCAAACCTCAGATATTCTTGGCCGGCCTGAGAGGACAAAGGGGCGGCTGCATGGAGAAAGTAGACCTTACCAGATCTATTGATGAGGAATAAACTTAGCCAAATTTACTGGTGACTAAACATCCAACAATCCATCCATTTTCTACCGCTTGTCCCTCTCGCGGTTGCGGGGGGTGACTAATCATTGATTGAACAAACTTAGGAAATTGTATTAAATAAATAAAAAAATTGTCTGTATCAACAAATACCGATCCTGAGTATTAAATTGGGCCATCCCACCCTTAAGGATCGATAGCTACAGTCAGGGCAGGAATTTCACGGCGGCCACGACATTCATGGCTCTCGTTGCCCCTCTGCTTGGCCGTGTGCCCCTCGAAAAAATTACGTGCGCCTCGACGGACACATTGTCATGTCATTACGGCATATTTGACCAATGGTGGGTTTAACTCTGCTTCGTATGAACCACCGGAGTCCCACACGCAGCACAGTGCTATAGAACCAAAGCATCACTGGGCCAAACAAGAGTGAAAGCCAACGCACACAGCAGCCTGCAATCCAGATGTGCGGATGTCTCCAACTCCTCAAAGCCCAATGCACTGATTGAAGAAGTCAGATGAGCTAAGTTAAGGTAAGAAAGTTTGATACATTTATTAAGAGCATAAGAAAACAAACTCCAAACATGCAATATGTAACACACTGTTACGTATTTAGCAACGCAACGCAACAATGTGTGCAGGTTTTGTAGTTTTCTCTAACCCACTCGACTATGCTAGTTTTATGTGAATGAAAACATAGCCGTATTTACCATTGAGGACCCCAAGGTCATGTCCTCTGTATTCTTTAAGTGACAAAAGAGAACATGATATGACTGACTGCAAATATACCCGTATTTTTCGGACTATAAATCGCAGTTTTGTTCATAGTTTGGCCGGGGGTACAACTTATACTCGGAGCGACTTATGTGTGAAATTATTAACACATTACTGTAAAATATCAAATAATATTATTTAGCTCATTCACGTAAGAGACTAGACGTATAAGATTTCATGGGATTTAGCGATTAGGAGTGACAGATTGTTTGGTAAACGTATAGCATGTTCTATATGTTATAATTATTTGAATGACTCTTACCATAATATGTAACGTTAACATACCAGGCACGTTCTCAGTTGGTTATTTATGCATCATATAACGTACACTTATTCAGCCTGTTGTTCACTATTCTTTAATTATTTTAAATTGCCTTTCAAATGTCTATTCTTGGTGTTGGGTTTTATCAAATAAATTTCCCCAAAAAATGCGACTTATACTCCAGTGCGACTTATATATGTTTTTTTCCTTCTTTATTATGCATTTTCGGCAGGTGCGACTTATACTCCGGTGCGCCTTATACTCCGAAAAATATGGTACTTTGCGTCGGACATTGTGTGCGCTGTACATCACCATGCGGTAGATCCTCTATCAATATACGATCCTTGGTCATGCACAGCCTGTTACAACTCCAGACAACGTAACGCAATTAAGTACTTTAAACATTATCCGATCCAAAATTTGCTGTCAACATTACATTAACATTAAAGTATACTGACGTTACTAATGTTGGTTCCACCTGAATGAAATTGATGTGAAACGCTGACGGTATAATACTAATGCCATGTCAGTCAATTGCCGCGCCGCCCTAAACGCAGAACACGAGCTTCGTCCGTAGGGGGCCCCGTTCTGTGTGAAGAAGCGCATGTCAAATGTAAATTATTGAACGACAAAGCGCTTCATATAAAATTTTACCCCAAATGTATTCCTGGCCACATCAGGCTCTGTTGCTGATTGGTGCATCTCATGGTGCATCTCATGGTGCATCTCATGGTGCATCTCATGGCGCATCTCATGGTCTCTAGAACTTGAAATTCAAAGCACAAGGTCTTGGGTTCAAACCCATTTTGGAGATGAAATGTTCTAAAGTTTTTAAACGTATGTCTTATCCATCCATCCATTTTCTACTGTTGTCCCTCTCGGAGTTGCGGGGGGGTTGGAGCCTATGCCAGCTGGATCCTAGCGGAAGGCGGAGTACACCCTGGACAAGTTGCCACCTCATGGCAGGAACTTATGTTTAAATGATGTTAAAAGTGTTTAACACGCTATAAACTTCATTCAGCGTAGTAATAAAAATAAAAATAAATAGTTTATTGTGTTGCTCAAGGCAATATTATTCATATGGTGTTGGGATACACATGATTTCAGCCTTTCAAAGCTCCTCTTGAATCACTTATTTTTGACCTCGGTGTTTGTCAACTCCTGGTTATGGTCCTGAAAACCGCATAATAAAAACACTCCGGGCCGTGCACTAAATAATATAAAGTCCCAACATTGTTACGGCTCAGGCTCCTGCCAACGCCTCTCATCCGTCTGTGTGCTCCAGTGAGCGCACCTCGGGACACGCCCACGGGCGCGCACATCCAGGAGCGCGCAGTGCGCGTCTCCGCCCCGCGGCAGCCGCCAGCTGCAAACGATCACCGGCTATCAGCACACCTGCACGTAATGAAGGACCTGCCTTCATAAGCTCGCATAACCTGTGTAATATATTGGGTTGGAGGCAATAAACAGGCGAGGAGATGAAGTACGTCTCTTTACTGTAGACTTCCAGAAACAGACTCAACACACGTGACGTCAGGTGCGCAACACCACGTAAATCGTTGGCCAACCAAAAAGTAACCCCAGTACGCTATAGCCAATATTCACCAGGAGATGGCAACAGACAAACATAGATCACTCTATTACATTCCTCCCCTTTTAGAAATGTAGAAATTACTCAAAAGAAATACACAACCCAACCAAAAAATGCAGCAGTTCAATTTAAAAAACTGTACTGAAACCACATTCTTTTTTTTTTAGTACTGAACTCTTAACCCTCATTTGTCAACAATAACGTACGTATTATACAAAACAGTATTTGTACACCTTTAACACATATTTTTATACTGTCTTCAGAGATTCAGTTTTTTTGGTGGTACTCGAAACCTTTCTGGGTACCTGCGGATCACTGGTGGGGTTTTCGTTGTGGGTGATCTGGGTTCTGATGATGGCAACTCAGCAGCCCTTGAATCTGGTTCAGTGATGAGACTAGTTTGTGTCTGACTCACTGATGGTCCTGGTGATGGAACTGAAACAGCACTGTCCAGTTGTACTGATGGTACATTTTCTGCAACTGGTGGAGACAAGATAACTGGCAGTCTCTCCATGTTCTCTCGCCATGGTAACATGTGATCCACATGCACTGTGCGCTGTCTCTGTCCCTCTTGGATCAGGTAAGTGACAGTTCCCAGTCTTTTCAGTATTTTTGCCTGAATCCATTTTTCCACTCCGCCCCTGAAATTTCTGATGCGAACCACCTCTCCCTCCAGGAAAAAGCGAACAGGGGGAGCCCTTTTGTCATGATGATGCTTCTGCGCTGCTTGTTTTCCTTCTATCTGTCTGGCAAGCTCCGGCTTAAGCAAACTGAAACGAGTTCTCAACTGGCGTTTCAGGAATAACTCAGCTGGAGTACGTCCCGTCACTGTGTGGGGTGTGCTGCGGTACATGAGAAGGAAATTTGCAAGTCTGTGATTGAGTGGCAAGGAAGACTTGCTGTCTGCTTCCAGCACATTCTTCCTCAGAGCCCGTTTCAGGATTTGTACTGATCTCTCTGCTGCTCCATTTGATGCTGGGTGGTAAGCCGGTACAGCAGTGTGTTTTACTCCATTACTCTCCAGGAACTGAGTAAACTATTTTGCCACCAGTTGTGGGCCATTGTCTGAAACTAGCTCTTCTGGCAGTCCATACGATGCAAACAGACCGCGCAGCACTTTAATGGTGTTGTGAGAAGTGGTGGAGGACATTGGAAAAACCTCTAACCACTTTGAATGGCTATCTATGACAACCAAAAAATACTGTTTATCTTTTTCTGCAAAATCGATGTGAATTCTTTGCCACACTCTTTCTGGCCACCGCCAAGGATGTAATGGTGCCACAGCTGGCATTTTCTGTACTGCTTGGCAGACTGAGCACTTGTTCACCAGTTCTGGAATTTCACCATCACAGCCTGGCCACCAAAGGTAACTGCGGGCAAGAGCCTTCATACGGCAGATACCTGGATGTTCATGATGAAGATCCTCCAGTAATCTTTGTCGATAACCTGGGGGTATGATGACTCGCTGTCCCCAGAGAATGCAGCCTTGATCTGCCGATAACTCCTGTCTGCGTACAAAATAAGGCCTCAATGCTACATCTTGCACATAACTCGGCCAGCCATTTAATGTGTAGTTCCACACCTTACTGAGTACAGGATCTTTAAGAGTAGCACTCTCAATGTCTTTTGCACACACAGGGAGTTCCTCCAAGTGTGAAAAGTAGAAGATACTTCCCTCTTCTGTTGTGTTGTTCATCCCTACTCGGGGTAGGCGTGACAAAGCCTCCGCATTAGCATGATCAGCTGACTTCTTATACTCAATCTCATAATTGTACGCCATGAGAATAAGTGCCCAGCGTTGCATTCTTAATGCTGCCAACGTTGGAATTGCTGATTTTGGCCCCAGGATGGCCAACAGTGGCTTATGATCAGTGATAAGTGTGAATTTCCTTCCATAAAGATATTTGTGAAATTTCTTTACTCCAAAAATGATAGCAAGTGCCTCCTTTTCAATTTGGGCATACTTCCTTTCTGGTTCAGTGAGTGTCCTTGAGGCAAATGCAACAGGTCATTCTTCTCCATTTTCTGTTACATGTGAAATTACAGCCCCAACTCCATAAGGCGAAGCATAACATGCGATTCGCAGTGGCAGGCGGGTGTTGTAGTGTACCAACACTTTGTTCTGCAGCAGAAGTTGCTTTGCATCTTCAAATGCTTTTGCACATTCAACAGTCCAAACCCACTTTGAGTCCTTTTTAAGTAGGCTGTGCAGCGGCTGGAGCACAGTAGAGGGGTTTTGCAGGAATCTGCTGTAATAGTTCAGAAGGCCCAAGAAAGACTTCAGTTCTGTTACATTTGTGGGCTCAGGTACATTTGTTATGGCAGTCACCTTTTCTTCTGTAGGATGTAACCCAGTCTTATCAATGCGATGTCCCAGATATACAACACTGCTCTGGAAAAACTGACATTTTGATAGCTTCACCCTGATGCCATGTTTCTCCAAACGTGTGAGAACATTATCCAGTCTTGTCAAATGCTCCTCCTCCGAGGAAGCAGTGATGAGAATGTCGTCCAAAAAACATGTCACATGGTCCATCCCTGACTGAAATATCGCAGGAGCACTCGAAACTCCATAACTAAGGCGATGATACTTGTACAGGCCCTTGTGTGTGTTTATGGTCAGATATTTTTCTGACTCTTCATCCAACTGTAGTTGTTGGTAGGCGTGCAAAAGATCCAGTTTACTGAAAGATGTTCCTCCTGCTAATGTAGCGAACAGATCTTCAGTATTCGGTAGTGGATATGTCTGCTCTTCAATGCACTGATTAACACTGACCTTGTAGTCACCACAAATCCTGATAGTTTTGTCGACCTTGGGTACGGTGACTATTGGAGCTGCCCACTCACTTTTGTCAATCTTTGAAATCACCTTCTCACTCTCCAACCTCTCCAGCTCTCTCTCTACAGCTTCCTTTAGTGCATAAGGAACTGGGCGAGCCTTGCAGAAAATTGGTGTGGTATCCGGCTTGGTGCGGATTTTAGCTTTAAACCCTGTGATACAGCCTTGGCCCTCTGAGAACACTGCCTTATGTCTCTCTATCACCTCCTGTACTCCTGTGTTACCATGCGTCTTTGTCTGCACCTTGTGTACTGTGAAAATCTGTTTCCAGTTCAGCCGTAACTTTTTTAGCCAGTTGCGGCCAATCAGGGCAGGTCTGCTTCCCTGTACAATGACCAGTGGAAGTGTCACTTGCTGGTCCTCGTACTGTACTGGCAACATGATGTACCCTCGAACAGCAATCCTTTGGCCTGAGTATGATTTCAACTTTAACTTGCAAACTGGTTTCAAGGGAAATTGAGTAAGGTTTTCCTGGTAAAAGCTGTCAGAAACCACTGACACTGCTGAACCTGTGTCCAGTAACATTTTGGTGCTCTTGTTTCCCAGTCCAAGATCCACTATGTAACCTTTTTCCCAGTTTGATGTAGAGTCAACTGCATACAATCCAAAAAGTTCTGCCTCATCACCACTTTTGGATGCACTCCCTTCAGTTTCAACATACTGAGTTGAAGATTGCCTTCTAGTCTTCCTGCATGCACGGGCAATGTGTCCAATTTTGGAGCAAGCATGACACTTTTCATTTTTAAATCTGCAGTCATGTGCTGAGTGCTTTCCACCACATCTGTAACATGTTTGCTGCCCCCATGTGTCTCTTTTGCCTCCTTTCTGTTCCTTTGCTTTGTTATTATTGTTCCATCTGAACTGTCCTTTCCTCCCCTTTTCAGAAAAATTATTAACACTTGACAGGGCATTTACCTGGTGAGGTCCGCTGTGTCCAGAGAACTCCATTGTATTTTTGGAAGCAAGTTCCATTGAGACTGCAATTTCACAGGCACGGGGAAAAGTCAGGTCCCTTTCAGACAACAGCCTGCGTTGCACTGCATCAGAACGTAATCCACTCACAAAACGATCTCTCATGGCATCGTCCAAATATTGTCCAAAATTGCAGGTAGCTGACAACTGCCTCAACGCCACAATGTAGTCAGAAACAGCTTCTCCTTCTTTCTGATTACGTTTCTGAAAGCGAAAACGCTCTGCTATCACAACAGGTGCGGGCTTATAATGTCCACATAGCGCCCTCGTCAGTACATCATATCCTAAAGCACTTGGCAATGCCGGAGATGTGAGGTTTTTCAGCAGCTTATAAGTGTCTGCTCCAATAACAGAAAGGAAAACACACACCTTCTTGTCATTTCCAATCTCATTAGCCAGCATCCACTGCTCCAAACGCTCCAGATATGAATCAAAATCCTCCTTTGAATCATTGTATTCATCGATGCGACCCACTGTCTGAGCCATGTTAGCATCGGGTGCTACTGCTACTCCGACACGTGCCCGGTTCCTCCACAAAGTAGGCTACTCGTCAGCCTTACCTACGACCAGTGCACGGACCTCCAATAAAGTTCCCTCACGCAGTGGGCTTCTTTTAAATCCTTGTCGCCATTTGTAATATATTGGGTTGGAGGCAATAAACAGGCGAGGAGATGAAGTACGTCTCTTTACTGTAGACTTCCAGAAACAGACTCAACACACGTGACGTCAGGTGCGCAACACCACGTAAATCGTTGGCCAACCAAAAAGTAACCCCAGTACGCTCTAGCCAATATTCACCAGGAGATGGCAACAGACAAACATAGATCACTCTATTACAACCTGCCAGGCGGCGCCGGAGTATAATCTTCCGTACCTGTGTAAGCATCCAGTGTCTGGCCATCCCGCGATCCCCTGCGACTTCCGTGTTTCCGTTATGTCTGATATTCCTGTTGTCTTCCCGCAGCACTTCCCGTGTTCCCCTGTGATCCCTTGTTGTTCCCCTTGCTTCCCCGGACTGCCTTTTGGATTCTCGACCTCCCGCTTGGACTTTCTCGGATCACCTGCCTGCCCCCTGGACTTCCTCGTATCTAATTCAACACTTTGGTAATACACACTTCAGTTAAAATACTACACATAGTCTTACACCATACACACCCTTGGATCTAGTTCACAATCCATTTCTTTAGTTTATTAAATTAGTTTTGTTTGTTATTATTATATATATTGAATATTTATATATTTATAACAAATAATTGTACATACTTCCCCCTGGTGTATGTTTGCCGTCACCTCCCCTTAGTGATACACAACAAACATGTTATCATCATTGTGGGCAAAAGAAAGAAATAATTAAGAAACAAACAATTCTATGAAATAAACAGCTTTATTTATGTTTAAGTAATGCATATTAAGAATGTAATTATCCTTAACCTTTAAAATACATTACTTATGACTGTGGACTTTTAAAATCGTTTTTTAATTTGGTGGCCTTCCTGCCCTGACATTTGGCCCTTTTGCCCTCAAAAGGTTGACGACACCAAAGGCCAAGTGGCCTTGCTCTAGAATTATGAAATTTGAAGCCTGTTACAGTACAACATTGACAATCTCTTCTGCAAAACTTTGTTTTTTGAAGTACTGTTGGAATTCTGTGATTGATGGTGACTCTGTTAATGTGAAATTGAGATTACTGATGAAATACTGAGCTCAGCCTATTGATACATTTTTTATTTATTTAAAGTTGTATTTAACAAAGTGTATACATAAGGCACAAGTTGCACTGTTCATTAACTTTCGAGGTTAAAAATGGTCAAGCGATACCACATAAGTGCGTCATCTGAACCGTAGTAATAGTTTGTATGGGTGGGCGATACTGCACATTTTTATTTTAAGACCATGTCAAATAAATACAGGGCCAGTATTGGTACATGGTAAACTACCGACTGGTGTCCCACCTTCCCTTTATCTCGAAAATCCTCAAAAAAATGTTGCACTGCAGATAAATAAACACTTAGTGTCATACTTGCCAACCCTCCCGTTTTTAGCGGGAGAATCCCGGTATTCAGCGCCTCTCCGGACCTGAGACTGAGTGGGGACAGCCTGTTCTCACGTCCGCTTTCCCACAATATAAACAGCTTGCCTGCCCAATGAACGGAGAAGTTAAACAGGACAATACTGATCTAATAGATGGCACTTTTTTTTTTTTCTATATAAATAAAATAAATATATATATATATATATATATAGCTAGAATTCACTGAAAGTCAAGTATTTCATACATATATATATATATATATATATATATATATATATATATATATATATATATATATATATATATATATATATATATATATATATATATATATATATATATATATATATATATATATATATATATATATACATATATATATACCCACACAGCAGAAGACTGCTATACGGATCCGCCTTCAAGTCGCCCAACCCGCGTTAATGTCACATTCGTTTTGGCTCCGCCTAGAGGATACAGCTCCGCCTCTGAAAATTGTACGGTCAGACAGCTGATCCTGAGCGGACTCGTGTCTGATTCGCATACGCGGACGCGACAAACCAAACCGGCGCGCGCCGCCTAGAGTTATAGGCTCCGCCTACGCGCGCTGAGCCGACCAATGTCTGCACCCGCAGATGTGGACGCGCCTACTAGCATGTACGCGCATGAGCCAAGATCTCTGGACTTTCTTTGCTGGAACACGAAGGTAAGTATAGATTTATTGCTACATTCGCAGTAAAGATCAGCCTTTGTGTTTCCATCATCATTTATGTATGATTGTAATGACGTTGTTTGATATTAGGACTAGCAGTAAAACTTTATATTCTGTAAAAAAAGGCTTTATTTCCAGCGCCGCCTCCCAGAATGCTTTGCATGGGGACGTGCGTCTGACGTCACGTCACAAAATTCGAAATGGCTGCACGCGGTAGGTGAGGCCCGAGCGAAGAAAAGTGGAAAAGAGTGTTATTCGTCAAAAAACCCACACAACGACGGTCATTTTTTCGCCGTGCTATTGTAAAATTGTCTTTTATCTGTGTTTTGTGTTCCGGGGGACCCCGACTCCAGAATGTGAAAGTTTCCCGCGTGAAGCCGGTGAGTAAAAAGTTCAATACAGTTAACTTAGGCCATCTTTTGTTAGACGCTGTGAATGTGTGTAGGTTACATGCTACGATATTCCACATATTTCCAACTGCTTGAAACGAAAGCGTATTACTTTATTGTCAGTGTTGTTTAGGCCCAGGTCGCTAACGTTACTGCGTTAGTCAACAACGTAACGCTAGTGGAAACAGCCGTTCTTTGCCATTAATATGAGTGTGTATTATTTATTTCTTTGTTCTTTAGTGGAGCTCGAGATCCTGTTTACTGTGGACTAGCTGTGTGTGACGCCATGTTGTTTTTGTTTCCATTACAAAAAAAAAGGTATGTCTGTGTTTTTTGGCATAGTTAATTGTAGAAAAAAATATAAAATGAGGTGATGTGAGTGGGAAAAATTGCTGCACATATTAAGGATCCTTTTTCTTGATCTATATTTTTGTTATTTGCTGATGTATATATTTTATATGCTGTTTTTTATTTAATTAATTTATTAGAGACTTTTATGTTTTATTTACCTTTTTTTATTATTATTTTATTTACTATTATTATTATTATTTCCACATGTAAGCATAAATAATTGATCATATTAGTACATTGTTTGATTGCTTTGCTTAATGCATTCCATAATTTAATTCCACATACTGATATACTGAAGGTCTTAAGTGTTTTACGTGCGTACAAATGTTTTAAATTACATTTCTCTCTAAGATTATTTTTCTCTTTTTTTGAGAATTGTTGTATATTCTTGGGTAGCAGGTTATAGTTTGCTTTGTTTATAATTTTAGCTGTTTGCAAATTCACTATGTCGTGGAATTTCAGTATCTTTGATTCAATAAATAAAGGATTTGTGTGTTCTCTATATCCAACATTATATATTATTCTAACTGATCTTTTTTGTAACACCGTTAATGAATGAAGTGTACTTTTGTAATTATTTCCCCATATTTATACACAATAACTCAGATATGTAACACTAGTGAACAGTAGAGAATATGAAGTGATTTTTTTGTCTAGAACATGTTTTGCTTTATTCATTATTGACGTGTTTCTTGCTACTTTATGTTGTATATTTTTTACTTGAGATTTCCAGTTCAATTTATCATCAATCATTATACCTAGAAATTTGGTTTCATTTACTCTTTCAATTTCCATTCCGTCTATTTGTATTTGTGTTTGACTTTCTTTTCTACTGTTACCAATTAGCATTATTTTAGTTTTACTGAGATTCAAAGATAGTCTGTTTTTGTCAAACCATCTTTTTAGTTTGTTAATTTCTTCTGTTATTATTTGTATTATCTTCTGTGTGTTCTCCCCTGAACAAAACGCTGTTGTATCATCCGCAAATAATACTAACTTTAAATCTTTTGTAACTTTACAAATGTCATTTATCTAGACATTGAATAATTTAGGTCCTATATTGATCCCTGAGGTACACCACAGGATATATTTAGCGTTGTAGACGAAACCACCACATTGATATTAAAGATATGGTTAACATTCTTAGTGCTAAAGATATTCCCCTCTCCTTGTATCCCTTCTCCCAGCTCCACCGTCTCGCAGAGTGCCAGCAAGAGTCATGAGTACTTGTCAACTCGACTCCTCAACTGGAGATAACTTTCTAGGTAAAGACTGATCTCCAAAATAATATCTCAGCATCCAGTAACCATGGTTAACAGATCACAACCATTTAATACCAATTTATCTCCCTTAGCACCTCACCATGGGGAAGGATGTATTCATATGCCTTCACTAGCACATGCATTTAACATGCAGAGAGTTACACAAGGTAGGGACTGATCTCTGTATACACTACACCCATAATTTCAAACCCTACTTTACGATTGAGCTGAAGTTCTGACTACTATGACCTGTACTTTTACCTTTCTTATAGTTCTTACCACCTTGGGGCACCATTCAGGTAACATCTCAGCTCATCTTACTTGCTTATTTGTATACACTAACACCTGTGCATGCTTTTGTCCACGTTGTTCCTTTGACGATGAATAAATACCCCTTTTCTTTCTTTCTACATTAAGGGTGCCTTTTCATCTGATTAAATTTATAATGAACAGAGACATTGCGGTTGTCCCAAGTGGATGGTATGATGATAGGATGGTTTTCTGGCCCAGCTATAAAAACACCGACAGAATTGAAAGGGCCGCTTTAAATGAGGAGCAGCATGAGCCAAACTGGCCAAGATTTGACGTTTCTGTTGTCCGAACTTGTGGTATGCAAATTCATAATCTTCTTGTTTAAAAATAACGTCATAGTTGCTTCTCTTTATGCTTGGAATAACCTATTGTGTCTATGTTCTGACCAGGTCTCTTGTAAGAGAGAGACCTGATTTATCATCATCAATAATAATAATATTCTGTTCAGCTCTACAGCTAATTTGAAACTCATGTTCATTTTAACATATTCAATTTTAGACAACTACAAAGACGCATTAAAAATAATGCAACAATATGGAAAGGGCTGCAACACCTCAGACCTGCAATCTGAGGCAGAGAACGAGGAGCTGCCAGAAAAAAGGAACAGGAAGCCAGTGTAAGTGTGTTCCGTCTTGTTTTTGTCATGTTTCTACAGTAATAGAAAGGTTATTTCCGGTAGCATTCAAAAATAGAGCAGAGATGATTGTACTATATGTATATTTGGCAATTTTGGTATTGCAATAATCCTAATGATATGGTTACCCAACAGCCATCGTCTCGGGGACTCAGATGATAGCGAAGAAGACCCGGGAAATAGTGACCTCACATCTCTGGGGTTGGCAAGCCAATTGCACAGGCAGAGTAAGGAATAATCTCTTAACATCGAAAACAACAAAACCACCACATTAATATTAAAGATATGGTTAACATTCTTAGTGCTAAAGATATTCCCCTCTCCTTGTATCCCTTCTCCCAGCTCCACCGTCTCGCAGAGTGCCAGCAAGAGTCATGAGTACTCGACTCCTCAACTGGAGATAACTTTCTAGGTAAAGACTGATCTCTGAAATAATATCTCAGCATCCAGTAACCATGGTTAACAGATCACAACCATTTAATACCAATTTATCTCCCTTAGCACCTCACCATGGGGAAGGACGCATTCATATGCCTTCACCAGCACATGCATTAAACATGCAGAGAGTTACACAAGGTAGGGACTGATCTCTGAAATATTAGTGTATAGATAGGCCCCTTGGGTATTACCAGTCATGGTTAACTGATGGCTCTCTCACAATGCCCACCTCACTAGGAACGGCAGTCCCTCCTCGACTCCCTCCACCCCCCTCACCAGCAGCCCTCAACATGTGGCAGACCCAGGAGCCTGGATCCAGCCTGGCCTACAGGCCAACATGGCAAAGGGGGAAGAATGGCCGACAACATTTCCTGCTCTGGTGAGCAATAACTGACAAATACCGGATGGTCATTCTGTGCCACAAATTTTGGAAAAAATTCAAATTCACAAGCAATCACATATTTACTTCAAACTTTGTCAATAACTTTTGTCATTAACTAAGGTCAATAGCTAATGTCAGGATTATGAGTAATGAGGATAAACACTGAAACATGTTAATTTTATACTGCTGTTTGTCAACAGCGCCTGAGGTAATCCACATCCTTAGCCTGCTGGAAACCAGAGGTGTGGACTCGAGTCACATGACTTGGACTCGAGTCAGACTCGAGTCATGAATTTGATGACTTTAGACTCGACTTGACAAAATGTAAAGAGACTTGCAACTCGACTTAGACTTTAACATCAATGACTTGTGACTTCACTTGGACTTGAGCCTTTTGACTTGACATGACTTGCTACTTTCCCCAAAACCTAAAGCTTAAAAAGTTATTTGGGAGCGCTCCGTAGCTTTCATTTTGTACGTGTCTGTCTATCAGCGTGTGTGCTGCGTGTCAGCGTGTGTGCTGCGTGTCAGCGTGTGTGCTCGCAGTACAACAGCCAATCAAATTAGATCTACATTGTTTTCATCACACAGCATTCAGCCAATCAAATTGCAGGACAACCAATGAACAAGAGTTGTCAAACAACGCGCCAGTGAGAAATATTTATACCAAAGTTGGTTTCGTTCGGGTATAAAAACTACGACTTGGTCAACGAATTGCCCTATGCAAATCACGCAGTTCGAATATTACAGACGGAGACGCAACAACTTCCAACTTCGTTCGACATTTGAAGTTGCACAAAGAAGGGTAAGTTTTGAATGTAAGATAACGTTTATTGGCTAAGTAACATGACTTTTATTTGCTGTGTAGTTAAATCAGTGAGGCTGTAAACTCACTGCTAACGTCATAACCATAGACATCTTATAAGGGTACACAGCATCGAGCGCTACTGCCTACTGGCGCAGACGAGACGCGGGGCCGCCATCTTGGAGTGGTGATCCGCTCCACTCAGTGCAATTCATTTGGCAGGAGCAATGAACTGTCAACGCATTTAATTCATTTTACCTCACTGAATACCACTGATTTTCACGCACTTTTTTGTCATACGTGTAGCTATGATAACGGACACATGTTTTAGTATTCATAGTTTGCTTAACAGTAATAGAATATTCTTATACGCTATAAATGACTAGACGTCCGAGATTTAAACTGGGAATATAATCCCAGAGAAGGGGGGAAAAACGGTCAGCTATTTTTAAATTGAAGAAACAATATGATTACGTTATATATACATGCTACATAAACAATGTATGAATACATTAGATATCTATATATCTTATAGACCGTATCTCTGTTGCTGCAGCAGCAGAGTTTATTCTGTCGTGACACTTTGTATTGATATTTTGTATTACATTCTTCCCTTAAATGATCATGTTTACAGTGATTGTTATATATGTATTTTTTATGTATGTCGCTTTGGTTAAAAGCGTCTGCCAAATACTTAAACATATATAAACACCTGAAAGTCTTTATATCAGCTAAAACCACCAATCTGTTTCACTGGATTCAGAATAAAACCAAATTCTGTTTTACCCAACAATGTTAGTATTTGAATATTGTTACTTGAAGACTTATTCCTGGTTACAATTATACTGTTAAGAAAGTATTGTCTTATATTTTGCCTAAAATGAGAATGCATCATAATCAATGGCGGCTGGTGAATTTTGTTTTAGGTGGGGCAGAAAGTTTGTAAACCAAACCCCTGTAGGGGCATCATCCTCCCCCAGAAGATTTATTTGTGATTTTCACATACAAATATTGAAGATCTTTGCTCCTTCTCAACTCTGTGGTAATGTTATTTTCATAAAATACAACCAATAGTAAATTAATGTTAAATCTTACTTGTGAAAAGTAATCCCCCGATTCCTATTTTCAACAGTCCGCTCATTTGAGCAGGGAAACGCTGAACACCAGCCCGGCATCTTTGTTTTCTACCTGTCAACTGTCAGTTTAGGCTGCTCGCCGGCTCCTCATCACCACTTCAAGATGCAAATTGCTCGCGTCACAGCAACCAATATTGCGTTTTCTTATACGATGTTTATGGTTATAACGTCATTTCAAACACGGCAATATGTTGCGTCCACTGCAGTTTGCTACCTTATTCATACTTTTTGTCAAGTGATTTTTTAAGCAGGGTTGCATGAGGTACCTATACATAACGTTACGTTAGTCAATGTATCACACACAGTAACATAACGTTAGACGGCGGTCAGCAGCACCACATATTTTAGCCACCTACAAAAAGATAAACATAGTCAAATAAAGGTCAGTTAAAATATATACTATATTAAGAATATGTGTACATATTGCATAGGGCCCTGACATCTAAAAAGTACAACTCTGTTCATTGTTATGTTCATGTATTTGTTATGTTTTTCATGTGTACGCACACATCAACACACATACAGTATGATGAGATCAATGAGATAAGGTAAGAACAGGATATAAACTGCTGTGGAACTAGTTACAATGCAATATGCCATGGAAATACAATGTTAACACTTTTGTACAAATAAGTACAGTTGCACTTGTTTTTGCAAATGTGTTTATTCTGTAAAGGAATGAGTTAAATGTTTAAAATTGTTTAAACTATTAAAATGACTGGTTAATAGTGCTATTATGAATTGCAATGTCAGTACTATTTTCTTTCCTGCTATTTCAAATGCACTTGTTTTAATAAATAAATACAGCGGTTTAAAAGCATACACAATATGTGTAAAAATATTAGTCTGTGGTCAAAAGGACTTGAAAGGACTCGAAACTCAAAATGCAGGACTTGTGACTTGACTTGAGACTTTCCAGTCTTGACTTTGGACTTGACTCGGGACTTGAATGTCTTGACTCGGGACTTGACTCGAGACTTGAGGGCAAAGACTTGAGACTTACTTGTGACTTGCAAAGCAATGACTTGGTCCCACCTCTGCTGGAAACTATTAAGCACAACCAAGACCAGCTGATTGCAAAGGTAAACTTCTTAAGCCTTGAATAGGTCAATAATTCATAATGACATTGATTTTGATTCATTATTATTTTTTAAAGAAAGAAACAGCCTACATGGCAGCTTTGTGTGATTAGAGTAAACATTGCTACATTTTCTTGTTACATTTCACCTGTTTGCTCTTTAAATACCACTTTTAATGTTTTTTATTTATTTCGATCGTATTTTTTTAAAATGTGCCCTGGGGCCGTTAAAAAATGACCTGCAGGCCGCAAATGGTCCCCGGGCCGCACTTTGGACACCCCTGGCCTACACGAATACAAACATAGAATGATAGTACAAATATAATAAGAAAACAATGTCAACCTCCCAAAGTTGGGTTATGGATATTTATTGATGCCCCCCACCCCCAGCCGCCGTCATCCAACAGAGCCAAACAAGTACTCTAATCAAGGAACCAAATAACGATATTGTTTAAACATTTTGGATGTCTTGCACACCTACACCCTGATCACAAATTCATAGTTTACGCACCTTATTTTAACCACCTCCAGTAACTTTAAGTCATTTTTTTTTTCAAATGTAATCTCCTTAATACCTATCACATATTTTGTATTGTGTAAGCATACTTGGCTTTGGATGCTTCCTACCATAAACATAAACATATCTGTCTTGTAATCTTGTTTGATTACAGGTGCTGTGAGTAAAAATGTGTTGACAAGGTCAGCCACGGACGCTGAGGTCACCAAACACGCCATCAGGTGGTTCAACTTGGCGGGGGATCGGGCAACGAGGAGACGAGTCCCGCTTCCACCTCCTCAGGAGGAATAGAGATGTATATGTATAAATAAACAACCTTTTATTGGACTTCTTGTCATTCACCAGTTATTCATTTTCTGATATGTTAGCTGTGCATGGAGCAGTGTTTCCTTGAAGTTGTAGCCTAATAGATTAAATATGTATATTTACTTTTTAAATATATATTATATATATTTACTTTATAGAGTGAATTGACCATTTTCTGTTTCTGCCTATTGACAATATTGTTAGTTTAAAAATACAAGGCAATGCATATTTAAGCCTATATTGGTGTAGTAGGGCTTAGTGAATTTTTTAGTTTCCTCTTTTATCCTACAGCAAGAACAGAAGGGATTTTGAAAATAAGATGAAGGGGTCCAAAACGGCCAGATGAGCCAGGGTTTTATGAGTCCGTTGCTGGTCCGCGGCGGGAGGTTAGGCTTTGATCTTGGGTGCGGAGCGGATGCAGCGCGCCGTCACGGCGCACCCGCCGCGGAAATAAGGCTTTGATCATGGGTACGGAGCGGATGCAGCGCGCCGTCACGGCGCATCCGCCGCGGAAATAAGGCTTTGATCATGGGCGCGATGCGGATGCAACGCGCCGCCACGGCGGATCAGCTACCCGCCGCCGTGGCGGATACGTTTCTGAGTGCAAATGGACGCCGATGCGGGTCCGTTTCGCGGTTCCGTTCCGGAAAGCGCGATACCTGCGCGGGGGATCCGCCGCGGAGTGTTTTTGCTGTGTGGGTATATATATATATATGAAATATATATGAAATACTCGAGTTGGTGAATTCTAGCTGTAAATAACCACGCCCCCAACCACGCTCACATGTTGTCAGCAGCCAGGTTAAATAGGCTGCCACGTAATTGTCCTAAGGTGTGTGCTGCTGCCTGCGCCAACTGCACCCCACACTGTGGACGAGAGAGAGAGAGTGAACAGGTGTACAGACAAAACAGAATTGAGCAATGAATTTCAGATTACCACAGTACCCCTCCCACCCCACCCCCCCCCCCACCCCCACCCCCCCCCACCCCCCCGGACGCCTCCTGGCGGACTACCTAGCTGGCTTGTCTGGGAATGGAATGTAAAATTCTTTGATCAAGTTTTGGTCAATTATAAGCGATCTAGAAAATCCATGACCACTCCTCCGGGCCGTACCCCTCCCAGTCTACCAGGTATTGGAAACCCCTGCCCCTTCTTCTCACATCCAGGATGGTGTTGACTGTAAACGCCGGATGACCCTCAACCAACCTGGGTGGAGGAGGCGGTACCTCAGGAGGACTGAGCGGGCTGGATGCGACAGGCTTGATGCGGGACACGTGAAACACAGGATGGCACTTGAGAGATTCAGGAAGACGGAGCTTGACTGCAACGCGGTTGATAATCTTCACAATAGGAAATGGTCCAATGAATCTGGAAGCCAGTTTCCTTGAGTCAGTGGCTAGTGGTAGGTCCCGGGACGATAACCAAACCTTCTGTCCCAACTGGTAGTGTGGGGCTGGTGTGCGATGGCGGTTGGCTAAAAGTTGGTTCCTGGCCGATGTTCTCTTTAACACCGCCCTGGTGTCGCACCAAGCCTGGTGAGCCTGACGCAGGTGTGCAGTTACGGATGGTACGTCGGCATTGGGTTGGTTAGATGGAAACACTGGAGGCTGGAAACCATAGGCGACGTGATATGGAGACAGGCCGGTGGCGGAGCTAATGAGGGAATTGTGGGCGTATTCAAACCATGGGAGATTCTCAGACCAGGTTGAGGGTTGCTGATGACAGGTGCACCGGATGGCCGCCTCCAGGTCTTGGTTGGTCCGCTCTGTCTGTCCATTGCTCTGTGGGTGGTAGCCGGAGGATAGGCTAGGGGAGGCCCCCAGAGACTAGCAGAATGCCCTCCAGACGGCCGAGGAGAACTGTGGGCCTCTGTCGGATACCACATCAGTGGGGATGTCGTGCAGCCGGAAAGCGTGGAGCACTAATAGTTGGGCTGTTTCAAGAGCAGAAGGCAGCTTGGGGAGGGCCACGAAGTGGGCCATCTTCAAGAACCGATCCACAATGGTCAAGACAGTGTCTTTTCCCTCGGAGGGGGGCAGCCCCGTGACAAAGTCCACAGCTATGTGTGACCAAGGGCGGGAGGGGATGGGTAATGGGTGTAACAGTCCTGCTGGAGCCTGGTGGGATGCCTTGTTCCGGGCGCAGATCCGACATGCTGCCACAAAAGCCTTTGTATCTGCCAGAATGGATGGCCACCAAAAACGCTGGGAGAGGACAAAACAGGTGCGACGAATACCCGGATGGCAAGCGATCTTCGACCCATGTGCCCAATCCAGAACGCTGGAAGGGAGCCGAGGAATCACAAACAACCGACCTGGTGGACAACCCCGAGGAGATGTGTCTGATTTCAGGGCCTCCAAGACTTGCCGCTCGATATCCCACTGGAGTTCCCCAATGATGTGGGTATGGGGAACAATTGGTTCAGGTGATGAATTCTCAAAAGACGGTGAGTAGAGACGGGACAGGGCATCAGGCTTCCCATTCTGAGAACCAGGTCGGAAGGTGATGATAAAATTAAAACGGGTTAGAAACAGTGCCCACCTGGCCTGGCGGGGGTTCAGTCTCTGTGCGGTCCTTAAGTAGGACAAGTTCTTGTAGTCCTTGTAGATGATGAATGGTAGCTCCGCCCCTTCCAGCCAATGTCTCCACTCCTGAAGGGCCAAGATGACCGCCAGAAGCTCCCTGTTGCCAATGTCGTAATTTATTTCCGCAGGGGATAGGCGACGAGAGAAGAAAGCGCAGGGGTGAAACTTCTGGTCGGTGGTAGATTGCTGGGAGAGTACGGCCCCTACGCCTGAATCAGAAGTGTCCACCTCAACAAAAAATTGGAGAGAACGGTCAGGGTAACAAAGAACAGGAGCTGAAGTAAACAATTTCTTCAACCTCAAGAACGAGGAATTGGCTTCGGGTGTCCTTTCAGACGGAACCTTAGTAGAGGTTAGCCTCGTAAGTGGCTCAGCGACACGACTAAAATTACGAATAAATCGCCGATAAAAATTAGAGAAGCCCAAGAATCTCTGAAGTTGCTTCTGGGAAACCGGAGTGGGCCAGTCTACCACTGCTTTTACCTTAGCTGGGTCAGGTCTGAGTCTACCCTCCTCTACGATAAAACCTAAGAAGGGAATAGGATGAATGAAACTCGCATTTTTCCGCCTTGACGAACAGTTTATTTTCGAGCAATCGTTGAAGGACTAACCGAACCTGCTGCACATGTTCGTCAAATGTCGAAGAATAAATTAATATATCGTCCAGGTAAACGAAAAGAAACCGACCTGTCATGTCCCGAAAAATGTCATTAATGAAACCCTGAAACATGCCAGGTGCATTAGTAAGTCCAAAAGGCATGACTAAACACTCAAAAGGTCCGAGAGAGGTGTTGAATGCGGTCTTCCATTTGTCCCCCTCTCGGATGCGAACTAGATGGTAAGCGTTGCGTAGATCGAGTTTAGTAAAAAATGTTGCTGACTGTAAGGGCATAAATGCAGAATCAAGGAGTGGAAGTGGATACTTATTCTTGATAGTAATCTTGTTAAGAGCGCGGTAGTCTATGCAAGGCCGTAGGGACTTGTCCTTCTTTTCAAAAAAAAAAATCCAGCGGCTACAGGAGACGTCGAAGGGCGAATGAGACCCGCAGCTATTGATGTGTTTATATATTCTTCTAGTGCTTTGAGTTTGGTGTTTGACACTTTGTACATACGGGTCGATGGTAAAGCCGCTCCGGCTAGCAAATCGATGCCACAATCGTAGGGTCGGTGGGGGGGAAGAGATAGTGCACAATCCTTGCTAAACACCGCTCTTAAGTCATGGTAGTTAGTGGGCACGTTTGTCAAGTCTATGTCCTCTATTAGGGAGGTAGGTGGTGGTGTGTGAGAACCTGCGGCAGAACGAAGACAATGTGTGTGGCAGGTCACACTCCAATTAATAATGGCCGAACGAGGCCAATCAATGTGCGGGTTATGCTTATGTAACCAGGTTAACCCCAGAATGACGGGCGTGGACCAAGATGGCACAATAACAAAAGTTATTGTCTCACAATGATTACCAGACAAGCACAGGTTGAGCGGATGGGTCTGGTGGGTAATGCTGGCTAACAGGCGCCCGTCTAGAGAATATACCCTTTTGGGTACATACAATTTTACAACTGGAATCTTATGAAGTCTCATGAACTCAAAATCCAAAAAGTTATCATCTGCTCCGGAGTCAACGAGAGCGCAAATGTCTATTTGTTGGTTAGGCCAGGAAAGAGTACATTTTAGCTGCATTCTGCTTGCGGCCAACGAAAGAGAACGGCAACCTCTGGTGGACGTGTCCTCTGGCGAGTGAGGGCGCATGCGTACTGTGCGGCAGGACGTGGCAGTACCTTGTAGCGGGAGATGAGATGATCAGCGGCCCCGCAATATAGGCAGAGTTGGAGGCGAAGGCGGCGCTCCCTCTCGGCAGTGGTGAGTCGGCGACCTCCCAGTTGCATCGGCTCGTCTATCTGCCACGTAGGAGAGGTGTCTTCGGGAACGAGTGGCTCCGTCTTGCAGATAGCAGGTCTTGTAGGCGCTGATTGGCTGCTAGGTGGGGCTTGTCTCCACGTCGATCCCTCTCCAATAGGCGGAAGTCAATCTGCACCGCCAGTTCGATGAGATTGTCCAAATTAGTCGGAAGTGACAGCGGGATCATCATGTCACGAATCTCGTCTGCGAGCCCCAGGAAGAAAGCGTCCAACAGCGCCGAGGGACCCCAGTCACAGTCGGCGGCCATGGTGCGGAACTCGATCAGGTAATCCACGACCCATCGTGAGCCTTGTTGCAGCCTGAAAAGGGCCCTCGCTGCCTCTCTACCTGGGAGTCTTTGCTGGAAGATCTGCCTCAGGGATTTGGAAAAGTTTGCATATGTGGAGCTAGAGGCGGTCTGACGGTTCCATTCAGCAGTCGCCCAGGTGCCCGTACGGCCAGACAGGTGAGAGATAACGAACCCTACCTTTGCCCTCTCTGAGGTGAAAGCGGATGCGTTTAGCTCAAAATGTAGCTCACATTGCGTCAAAAATTGTCTTACGTCTTCCCTTTCTCCGGAAAAACGTTCGGGTCGGGACAGCCGTATGTTGCCGGTAGTAGCGGGTTGTGTAGGCTGGGCGGATGCCTGGTCATAAATCTGTTACATTTAAAGTTTTAACAAACATGACCATAGCAGTCGATGGATTGTTTGAATATTTAACAGTGGAAATCCTAAATGACAAAAAGACAAATATCTTCATGAGTTGTGTATATCGGGCACCTGGTTCAAGCATAGAAACTTTCCATGAGTGGATGGGTAAACTATTTTCTTCTGTGAACCAAAAAAACATTTATCTGTGGTGATTTTAATATTGATTTGTTAAACTCAACCAAGCAAAAACATGTTGATGACTTCATTGACACAATGTACAGCTTGTCTCTATATCCAACCATAACCAAACCAAGCAGAATAACAACACAGAGTGCCACAATAATTGACAACATATTTACTAACATTATGGGAAATCAAGTCACCAGTGGCCTATTTATATGTGATATCACTGACCATTTACCTGTCTTTACTTTATATGACTGTCATCTCAAGAAAACCAAAGACACTATGGCAAAAATCTCTAAACGAATAACAACCTAGGAAACAATCTGTGCCCTAAACCAGTGGTCCCCAACCACCAATTGGTACCGGGCCGCACAAGAAATATTAAATCAACATAAAAAACACAATATATACATTATATATCAATATAGATCAATACAGTTTGCAGGGATACAGTCCGTAAGCACACATGATTGTATCTCTTTATGAAAAAAATAAAAATAAAAAATACCCCCCCCCCTCAAGCGTTGACCGGTCCGCAGCTACAAAAAGGTTGGGGACCACTGCCCTAAACAATAGTTTAGCAGTTCAGGATTGCACTTCAGTATACAGAGAACCAAATGTGGACAGTGCTTATTGTAATTTTTTAGACATCTGTACTTCACTGCATAATAAACATTGCCCCGTGAAAGAATATTTTATAAAAGGAAAAAATAAAAATAGCCCTTGGATCACCATCCATCCATCCATTTTCTACCGCTTATTCCCTTCGGGTCGTGGGGGGTGCTGGAGCCTATCTCAGCTACAATTGGGCGGAAGGCGGGGTACACCCTGGACAAGTCGCCACCTCATCACAGAGCCAACACAGATAGACAGACAACATTCACACTGACATTCACACACTAGGGCCAATTTAGTGTTGTCAATCAACCTATCTCCAGGTGCATGTCTTTGGAAGTGGGAGGAAGGCGGAGTACCCAGGATAATTAATGCCTGTAAAAAGAAAAACAATCTCTACAAACTTTTCATCAAAATAAAAACAAAAGAAGTCGAACAACGATACAAGAAGTACAAAAATAAATTAACTGATATTATAAGAACAAGCAAACGGTTATTCTATCAAAAAAAAACTAAATGAAAACAAAAACAATATAAAAGGAACTTGGGATGTTTTGAATAGTCTAATCAAACAAGGATATTCAAAGTTGACATATCCTGACTACTTTATTGATGAAAACGGTGAAGATTATAATATGAGTAATGTAGTGAATAAGTTCAATAGTTTTTTTGTAAATGTCCTAAATTGTCTGTTGATATCCCAGACAATGGAGTTACAAAATCAACTATTGAACGGAATTCTCCGTCATTCTTCCTCTCAGCTACCAATGAGCAGGAAGTGACAAACATTGTGCGGAAGTGTAAAAGTAAGTGCTCCACTGACTGCCATGATATCAACATGATATTGGTTCAAAAAGTTATACTGAATATTGTAAAACCCTTAACTTATATATGTAACCTATCATTCCAGACTGGCTGCTTTCCAAGTAAAATGAAAATCGCTAAGGTAACTCCGCTCTTCAAAAGTGACAGCAAACACGCTTTCACCAATTACAGACCAAGCTCTCTTTTGCCTCAGTTCTCAAAAATCTTAGAGAAACTATTTAACTCTCGACTTGAATCTTTTCTTGAGAAGCATCATATAATCAATAACGGTCAGTATGGCTTTAGGTCCAAACGAACAACCTCAATGGCGATAACTGAAGCTATTGAGGAAATTACTAATGCACTGGAGCATAAAAGATATGCTGTTGGTATTTTTATTGATCTAAAGAAAGCCTTTGATACCATTAATCATTCAATTCTACTAGATAAAATGGGAAGATATGGAATTAGGGGGCTGGCTGGTGACTGGTTAAAAAGGTATTTAACAGGGAGGGTACAGTTTGTTAAATATGGTCAATTTTTATCTGATACTCTTGGCATTGCTTGTGGTGTCCCCCAAGGGTCCGTGTTGGGGCCAAAACTGTTTAATGTATATATTAATGATATGTTTAATACATCCAAAGTACTGACATTTATACTATTTGCAGATGACACAAATATATTCTACAGTAGTGATGACTATAATGAGCTCATAAATACAGTAAACACAGAACTAAACATAGTAAAAAAAAATGGATGGACACAAATAAATTATCTTTGAATATAAATAAAACTATTATTCCCTTCGGGGTCGCGGGGGGCGCTGGGGCCTATCTCAGCTACAATCGGGCAGAAGGCGGGGTACGTACACCCTGGACAAGTCACCACCTCATTGTAGTGGATGTCCCTTATGGGCATCCGTAGTTGTGTATGTATGTTCGGGGCATGCGCAGTTGGTTCAGTAAAGTCTACACCACTGAAGTGGACAGCCGTGTGTGTCACTGATTTCTACATGGTGTCAGAAGTGTCTAAACAACCGCGCCAAGGTATTAAATGTGTCAGAGAGGACATATAAAGACTTATGCCGACGGCGAAAGGTAGTGTTTTTGTTTTAATAGTACGAGTTAATTAGTTCGTTCCCAAGTTAGCTATCACAATGAGTGAAGGCAATGCACCGGCGCTTCCCGCCCATGGAGACAATTTTCAAGTTAGCCCGCCAGAAAAGTTCGACTGCGGAGACGGGAAGAAATGGCCGAGATGGAGCAAAAGATTCGAGAGGTATCGAGTGACGTCAGGACTGGAAAAGAAAGGGGACGCTTTCCAGGTCAACACGCTGATGTACTTCATGGGAGAGGATGCGGAGGACATTTTGGATGCTTCTCCATTGACATCGGATCAAAAACAGAACTATGCTGCGGTGATAAAAACTTTCAGTGATTATTTTGTTGGGAGACACAATGTCATATTCGAGCGCGCGCAGTTTAATGTACGGAAACAGGAGCCTGGTGAGTCGGCAGATAGCTTTATAACAGCAATACATAAACTGGCTGAACACTGTAACTTTGGAGTGCTTCGGGAGGAGTTAATACGTGACCGCATAGTAGTAGGGATAAGGAATATCGCTCTGTCAGAAAAGTTACAAATTGATGCTGATTTAACTTTACAAAAAGCTATAAGCCAGGTTAAACAGTCAGAGGTGGTTAAACAGCAACAGGCTGTGATGCGGGGTGAGTCTCCACAGGCAGAGGAGAGGAGAGAGGTTGATGCTATCTCACGTCCATTTAGAAGACAGGAAATGCAGGGACACAAACAACACGGCCAGGCGAGATCAAGACAAACAGAGACTGTAAGTAGTTCAGAGAGATGTCAGAAATGTGGAAGGGGCCCCCATAACTGGAAGGAGTGCCCAGCTAACAATGCGGAATGCAGGAAGTGCCGCAAACGAGGACATTTTGCCGCTGTGTGTCGTTCCATGCAGCCTGTGCATGAAGTACAGGACGAACTGCAACAGGATTCCCTCTTTATGGGTGAGCTAAGAGGGCAAAACTCAGGCTGGCACACAGACATTGAACTTAATGGAGAGGTAATCTCCTTCAAAATCGACACAGGTGCAGCGGTCACCGCGATCCCCACCAATCTGTATAAATACAGCAGAGATGGCCCCTTGATGCAAACAACCAAGAGACTATATGGCCCCAATAACATTGTACTACAAGTTGCGGGGCAGGTAAAATGTCAGCTTAAGAGTAAAAATGGAACAGTCACCCAGCCCGTGTTCGTGGTGGACTTATTGGTCAGACCCCTACTAGGCCTTCCAGCTGTAGAGGCCCTGCGGCTGGTGGAGCGAGTAGATGAAGTAGAGGATCCAGGGGAAACATTTAAAAACAGGTTTCCCACAGTGTTTGCTGGTCTAGGTAGGCTCGATGGGGACTACAGCATTCGATTAAAGGAGTATGCGAGGCCCTATGCACTCACGACACCACGCAGGGTGCCGATTCCTCTGACAGAGAAAGTAAAGGAGGAGTTAGAGAGGATGGAAAAGATGGGGGTCATTTCGAGGGTAGAAAGGCCAACAGCATGGTGTGCAGGCATGGTGCCCGTAGTTAAACCTAATGGGAAAATCAGAATCTGTGTGGATCTGACCAGACTTAATGAGGCAGTATGTAGGGAGAGGCACATATTGCCATCAGTAGAGCAGTCACTGGCACAGTTAGACGGAGCAAAGGTATTCACCAAGCTGGATGCCCGGTCTGGTTTTTGGCAGATTCCCTTGGCAGAAGAAAGCAGAGAACTTACAACATTTGTAACCCCCTGTGGCCGCTTTTGTTTCAATGTCCTACCATTTGGAATTAGCTCAGGGCCAGAACACTTTCAACGCCGCATGTCGCAGCTCTTAGAAGGACTGACAGGGGTTGTTTGTCATGCTGACGACATATTGGTGTGTGGGGTGGACCGGGAACAGCATGATGAGAGGCTGACAGCGGTGCTCTCCAGACTTCAGGATGCTGGGCTCACCCTAAATGAAAAATGTGCATTCGCACAGCCAGAGTTAGTGTTTGTGGGACACAAAATCAGTGGCGAGGGCATAGCACCGGACCCTGAAAAAGTCAGAGCAATCACAGATATGTCTACTCCGAAAAATGTAGCAGATGTGAGAAGGTTTCTAGGCATGGCAACATACGTGGGTAAATTTTTGCCTTTTTTCACAGACATAACCAAACCGTTACGAGACTTGTTAGCAAAAGAGAGTGAGTGGGTATGGGGAGAAGTGCAACAGGCCGCATTTGAAAAAGTGAAAAGGGAGCTGGCCTCAGACAGGGTGCTGGCACAGTACAGGCCAGGTGCCAAAACAAGAGTGTCCGCAGACGCTTCTTCTTTTGGGCTCGGGGCAGTTCTCACTCAGATGCAAGAGAACAAAGAGTGGCGACCAATAGCATACATATCACGCAGTCTCTCTGATGCTGAAGAGAGATATGCACAGGTAGAAAAGGAGGCACTTGCAGTTACATGGGCATGCGAAAGGCTCAGCTCATACCTAATAGGCCTGCAGTTCACCCTAGAAACAGACCACAAGCCACTGTTAGCTCTGTTAGGAACAAAGGCACTGGATGACCTACCTCCGAGAATCCAGCGCTTTCGCCTCAGGCTCCTCAGGTACTCATATCAAATAGTACATGTCCCAGGGAAAGCATTGATAACGGCAGATGCGTTATCACGCGCACCCATCGTGCGCACACTCACAGAAGATGAAAGGGAGCTAGAAGGGGAGGTGAAGGTGTTTGTGGAATCAGTGCAACAGTGCCTACCTGCATCTAAGGCAAAACTACAACAGATTAGAGATGCACAAGAGCAGGACTCCATATGCAGACGGCTTAGAGAGCTATGCAAAAGGGGGTGGCCCAGACAGGAAGAGCTGCCAGAGCAGCTAAAGCCCTACTGGACGTACCAGGGCGAACTATACTGTGCAGGAGGACTTTTAATGAAAGGTCAGAGGATTGTGATTCCTGAGACTATGCAGGCAGAAATGCTGGCCCGTCTGCATGAAGGTCATATGGGTATATCTAAATGCAAAGCAAGAGCAGAGCAGTCAGTGTGGTGGGTGGGCTTAACGAGTCAAATCACTAAAATGGTGGCACAGTGTGTAACATGTATTAAAAGCCAATCACAGCATCCTGAGCCCATGATCCCATCAGCACTGCCCCAGCGCCCCTGGCAAAAGGTGGGGGTGGATATGTTTTACCTGAAAGGCAGCTCATACCTGTTAGCAGTGGACTATTATTCGAGATACATTGACATTGAGAAAACCCCAATTACCACATCTAAGGGGATTATCAATACACTTAAAGCCATGTTCTGCAGGCACGGAGTCCCAGAGGAGCTACGAAGTGACAATGGTCCACAGTTCTCATCAGCAGAGTTCACAGCCTTCGCCAGAGATTATGACTTTTCGCACGTGACTAGTAGCCCTTACTTCAGCCAGAGTAACGGAGAGGCGGAGAGGGCTGTCAAGACGGTAAAATTGTTGTTACTTAAGAATGAGGAGGACCCATACAGGGCAATGTTAGCATATAGAGTCACACCATTGCACCATGGACTGTCACCAAGCGAGCTCCTGATGGGAAGGCGTCTCCGCTCGCCGCTGCCACAAGCGCCATCCAACCTCAAACCACAACGGCCTAGAACAAAGGCCTTCAAGAAAAAGGACTATCAGCTGAAATGCACACAGGCTCAGAACTTTGACAGCAGACACCGGGCCACACAAAAGCCCGAGCTGAGGCCTGGACAGTCAGTATGGATATCTCCCTCAAAACAAACAGCTACAGTGATCAGGAAGGCCGACATGCCACGCTCCTATGTGGTCGACACTGGAGCAGAGGAGGTGAGGAGAAACAGGGCTCACCTTCAGGCTCTCCCTGAGCCACAGCTCCAGCCACAGTTGGCCCCACAAGAGCCACCAACCCCACAAAAGGAACACAGAACAGAGAGGGAAGCAACACCAGGTACACCAATCGGAGAGCAGGTAACCCAGACACCGAAAGCAAGAGATGCTCCAAGACGGCAGGTAAAGCCACCGGGGTGGCTTAAAGACTATGTCTCGTGAAAGGACAGGACATAACGAAACACATCTTGTGTAATGAAAAAAAAAAAAAAAAAAAGGCAATTACTGTTTGACTAAGTTGGCAACACTGTTGTTGTTTTGTGTTGTTGTTGTTGTTGTTTTTTTTCTTTCTCAGGGAGAAAAGAGGATGGTAAGGAATTTGTTATGCAATTCTCATACATAATGCCTTTATAGGGTGTTAGGCTGATTCATTATAAATGGTGATGCTTATTTATAAATACATTGCAATGATTGTTCATTCCTTGTTGTACATTGGAGATGGGGAGATGTAGTGGATGTCCCTTATGGGCATCCGTAGTTGTGTATGTATGTTCGGGGCATGCGCAGTTGGTTCAGTAAAGTCTACACCACTGAAGTGGACAGCCGTGTGTGTCACTGATTTCTACACTCATCACAGGGCCAACACATGAACAATATAATGTTGTAAAAACCAATGTCAATTTAACAAAAAAAAATCTGGCAACTAAGCTGCCAGCTTTTTCTGTTAAACACCCCCCTCCCCCTCACACACATAAAAGTGGTAGATCTATACTGTTATTCCATTTACCGTAAAATGTTGTAGAAAAAACACTATATTTTACTGTCAAATTTAGTAAATGTAAAGTTTTTACTGTAAAATTGTTCTTTAAATTGTACTTTAAACAATGTATATAATTAGTTATGAAATACAGAAGCAAATTCATACATTATTTACTCCCTGCTCCAAACTGTTACTTCCCCTAACTAGGAAGTGCGCAACTGAGCATTCTCTTCAAAGAGTTGTTCCGGAGAGCGGATTCGCTGGCCGCTGACACGTCATCAGCCTCAGTCGGTTACTTCCTGTTTACATATCTACAATTAGCCGAAATCGAAACTAATTCTTAAGATATCACTTTTTGACACCTGGATTCAGACATATCATCTCCCAGGTCCGAGCAAAAGGTCCGCAGATAGAGGTTGAGCAGACGTCCTGCTAGCCTGCTTATAACTGAAGACTCGACTATATTAACCACAGAGCTAACTTAAGCTAACGTAGTGGACCGCTCGTTACGTCGTATTAGACCACGGCTACAACTATACAGGGTTACCGTATTATCTCATTATCTTTCGAGCGCTTAAAGTTGTCTATAATGGAAAATAAATATAACCTAAAGAGTCCAGGTAAGTTGACAAACATTATTTTCCACCTTCATCGAATGTGCTAGTGAACTGTACCCAGTGGAGTATTATAGTTGTTCTCCTTAACATCATGTCGACGATGGATGACAAAAGAAATGTCTTTAAAGTGCAATTATATAGTTATATATTTTAAATATGTGTTACATTGTATTGTCCACACTAGATGCGAATAATGACATCAATTGTTGTCTTAGCATCGGATATGATTCAATTGGGCCTGAGGTCAAAATGTGTTTTGTTGTTTGTGTTAATGGTAATGGTTGAGCTTCTGCTGTATGTCGTGGCTTCTTATTTCACTTTCTTTATTGATAAGTTGCAAGATTGGTTTAAAAAAAAAAGTTTGCAAGATTGTGTGCAATTTTCTTTAGTTTATTGCAGGCTTGGTGTGCATTTCTGTCACCTTCTGAAATGCACTGTGTAGCAAGATGCTAACCTGTTTTGATTTTATCTTATTAATTTAATTCTGTCTCCTCTAAAATGTTTTGGTCACGGAAATAGCTGAGTTTCCGCTATTGCTCGTTTTATTCTTCTTGTTTGTCAGTTGAAAAGCAACTTTTGATGCTCATTACCGCCACCTTCTGAAATGAATGTAGAACGAGATGCTAACCAAAGCCTGTTTCCCTCAAAAAGTATATGTAGAACTTTATATTGCCTTGTGTCTCTTCATCTCTGTCTTAATATAACAACTGAGTGAGAGGTCAGCAAGTCAGTTCAATTAATATCCCTGAAAGGATAGTATCGGTAATATCTGATCAATACTACCATTGTGAGATGTCTATATATGTACAGTACAGGCCAAAAGTTTGGACACACTTTCTCATTCAATGCGTTGTCTTTATTTTTTTTCTATGACTATGCGTCAGAATACAAATTAACGCAACTTCTAAATTGGCGCATACTGGAGCACTGTCCGACAGTGATATGTGTGTAACACAAATGCACATTGTTGCTCTACACAATATGACATTAAGAGAATATGATGAATACTTCAAATATTTAGGAACATTTAATCAAAAATAAAATTAACTTTTATCAATTTATTATTATTAATAAATGTTTTTATTGAATTTGACAGGTATTACACTATACAATAGAACAGTAATCACATTTTCCTTTTTTTTTTTTTTCCCACCCACTTCCAAGAACAGCAACCCAACACACACCCCATACACACACAACCCCGCCCCCCAGGTCCTACATAAGTTAAAGGTACAGTCACAAATGGAAAATAATTAGTACATCACTTTCTTCTCAACATAGGCAGATAGTAAATATACACCTAGAATAAATGTAAATAAAAAATAAAAAAGGAAGCTGGTTTGTAAAAGGTGAACTTTTCATGTATCCTATAGCGTCTTTAATTTAGCTATGTAGTCAACTTTTATCAATTTATGATCATGATTTACAGTACAGGCCAAAAGTTTGGACACACCTCATTTAATGCGTTTTCTTTATTTTCATGACTTTACATTGTAGATTGTCACTGAAGGCATTAAAACTATGAATGAACACAGTTATGTTCCTAACTAAAAAAAGGTGAAATAACAGAAAACATGTTTTATATTCTAGTTTCTTCAAAATAGCCACCCTTTGCTCTGATTACTGCTTTGCACACTCTTGGCATTCTCTTGATGAGCTTCAGGTAGTCACCTGAAATTGTTTTCAATTCACAGGTGTGCTTGAAGTTCATCGAGAGAATGCCAAGAGTGTACAAAGCAGTAATCAGAGCAAAGGGTGGCTTTTTTGAAGAAACTAGAATATAAAACATGTTTTCAGTTATTTAACTTTTTTTTGTTAAGTACATAGTAACTCTACATGTGTTCATTCATAGTTTTGATGCCTTCAGTGACAATCTACAATGTAAATAATCATGAAAATAAAGAAAACACATCGAATGAGGAGAAGGTGTGTCCAAACTTTTGGCCTGTACTGTATATGCATTGTATACATACATACACATACATATATGTATGTAGGTACTCCGAAAGTATTCGTACATATTAAGGTTGTGCTATATAGACGTACGATATTAATGATATGAATTTGTTCAACGATAGAGCTTTTAATACTGTCTTTATATGTTGATTCCACATTCGAACTGTGTCCCGCATTATTTTACAGTGACACGCAAACAAACACGTCCTCTACGTACTGTAGCATTCTCGTTAGCGGCTAATTTCCCTCCACATTGCAAAGCCACTTCTATGTCCGCAATCCTCGCCTATATTGTGGCAACTAAACTATGGCCCTTTACAACGCACACAAAATCAGATTTTTTCCGCCCTCAAGTGACACAGATTGAATATTTTTTGCCAGTTTTAACGCTCCAAAGTGCTTCAAATCTGATCTTTTAGCATCAGATTTGGGTCATACCACGAGGTAGTTCATATACGACTGGAATCCGATTCTTTCAAATGTGACTGCAGTCTAAACAGAAATGTGACCTGAATATGAGTTTTAAGTCGTCTTTGGGCGAGCTACGTGATTTGTGTGCTCAAGAAAAAGATGAGGATACGTAATATATCTATATACAGTACAGGCCAAAAGTTTGGACACACCTTAATAAATGCGTTTTTAAAATTTTCATGACTATTTACATTGTAGATTGTCACTGAAGACATCAAATCTATGAACGACTAGGGACAGCGTGGCATGGTTGGGAGAGTGGCCGTGCCAGCAACCTGAGGGTTCCAGGTTCGATCCCCACCTTCTACCAGCCTCGTCACGTCCGTTGTGTGCTTGAGCAAGACACTTCACCCTTGCTCCTGATGGGTCGTGGTTAGGCATGGCAGCTCCCGCCATCAGTGTGTGAATGTGTGTGTGAATGTGGAAATAGTGTCAATGCGCTTTGACTACCTTGAAGGTAGAAAAGCGCCATACAAGTTTAACCCATTTTCCATTCAATATAATTACATGTGGAGTTATGTACTTAACCAAAAAAGGTGAAATAACTGAAAACATGTTTTATATTCTAGTTTCTTCAAAATAGCCACCCTTTGCTCTGATTACTTTTTCGCATACTCTTGGCATTCTCTCTATGAGCGTCAAGAGGTAGTCACCTGAAATGATTTTCACTTCACAGGTGTGTGTGCTTGAAGCTCATCGAGAGAATGCCAAGAGTGTGCAAAGCAATAATCAGAGCAAAGGGTGGCTATTTTGAAGAAACTAGAATATAAAACCTGTTTTCAGTTATTTCACCTTTTTTTGTTAAGTACATAACTCCACATTTATAGTTTTGATGCCTTCAGTGACTATCTACAATGTAAATAATCATGAAAATAAAGAAAACGCATTGAATGAGGAGAAGGTGTGTCCAAACTTTTGGCCTGTACTGTATATATACGTACAAATACCTATGTGTGTCTGTATCAGTGACGTGCGGTGAGGTTCATGGCTGGTGAGGCACTGACTTCATCACAGTCAGATTTACAAACATATGAACCCTAAAGAGTATCTTATTCCCCATTTGATTGGCAGCAGTTAACGGGTTGTGTTTAAAAGCTCATACCAGCATTCTTCCCTGCTTGGCACTCAGCATCAAGAGTTGTAATTGGGGGTTAAATCACCAAAAATGATTCCCGGGCGCAGGGCCGCTGCTGCCCACTGCTCCCCTCACCTCCCAGGGGGTGAACAAGGGGATGGGTCAAATGCAGAGGACAAATTTCATTACACCTAGTGTGTGTGTGACAATCATTGGTACTTTAATTTTACACATACAAACTGTAGCACACAAAAAAGCACATTTAATTAAAAAAAAACGTTATTATGGTCTTACCTTTACTTATAAATGAAGTCCATGCGCCGCTGTTGTGCCGGATGATGCACCCCCGCCGTAGAATGCACCCCCTGACGGGAGTGTTATATCAACTAAAGCCCACACTTAAACTTTCCACGTGCAAGATTGAATCTATTTAAAAAAGTTATTTAATAAGAAGCCAAAAAGTGCAAAAACAATAATGTTCGTGTTGGAGGAGTTGTGAATGACTGAAATATGAAATCCGTGCTGCAGTCTGCAGGTGTACCTAATGTTGTGGCCCAGCAGCGACTGCAGCACGGATTTCATATTTTAGTCATTCACAACTCCTCCAACACCTCTGTTTGCTGAATGTATAGATCAAATACAAATCTGACAAATAGGAAGGAGTTTGGACAACTACACGCACACGTCAAGAAATGCAGTGTACCTCGCATCGAGGATGCCCTCGTACTCTGCCAGCTGTCGCATGGAACTTGCGTTCGGTCGTGTGATGCTCCTTTTTTCCTTGACAAAGTTGTATGCCTTCTATAGCGACCAGCCGAACTCTTTCATTGCATAAGCAATGACTGTGGAGGCGGATCGGCTGATGCCCATCCGTGCTGCAGTCTGCAGGTGTACTTAATGTTGTGGCCCAGCAGTCATTCACAACTCCTCCAACACGAACATTATTGTTTTTGCACTTTTTGGCTTCTTATTAAATAACTTTTTTAAATAGATTCAATCTTGCACGTGGAAAGTTTAAGTGTGGGCTTTAGTTGATATAACACTCCCGTCAGGGGGTGCATTCTACGGCGGGGGTGCATTATCCGGCACAACACCACCAGGAGGCGGGATTACTGCGAGCCTCAGCCAGTGCGTCTTCGCAGCCGTTTTATGATTGCTCAGCACAAGAAATATGTTACACACATACAGTTGTTGACAAAATACACTGTACATTATATACCTCAGCTAACTAAACTATGGAAATGTATAATATAATTCATATAGCAATACGGTCTCACTGCACAGCAGGCCAGCAGTTAGCCGAGTCATTGCGCAATCCATGGTGAGGCTCAACTCAGTGACGTGCCTCAACTGGCTGGTGACTCACCGCAAGTCTCTTCTCAGTATTTGAACGGCAAATGTGAAAATTCAGCCATTTTGAATAAAAATAATCTAAAACTGGTGAAATTAAATGGAAAATAACTTTATAGTATAATCACTGGATACATATAACAATTAAAACATTTTTTTTTCTTTTTACATTTTTTTCTTTCCATGATGGCACGTGAGGCCCTGCCTCCCCTGACTGCACGCCACTGGTCTGTATGTATATCTTCAGTTTAAGAGTGTGGTGTAGACAAAATCTCTGAGTCTGTCTGTATAAAGCCAAATATTTTCTAAAGTAAATTATTGCGTATTGTTCTATGTGGCACCTAAAGACAAGACTATGTTGATTCTTGTCTCAAGGAACATGTCTAAAAGTAACATGTCTTGTCATCTTTAGTTTTATGCGTTTTTATAAATAATAAATGGGTTATACTTGTATAGCGCTTTTCTACCTTCAAGGTACTCAAAGCGCTTTGACAGTATTTCCACATTTACCCATTCACACACACATTCACACACTGATGGTGGGAGCTGCCATGCAAGGCGCTAACCAGCAGCCATCAGAGGCAAAGGGTGAAGTGTCTTGCCCAAGGACACAACGGACGTGACTAGGAAGGTGGGAATTGAACCCCAGTAACCAGCAACACTCCGATTGCTGGCACAGCCACTCTACCAACTTCGCCACGCCGTCCCTATGTATAAAATATAAAAATCGCAAATCGAATCGCAATCTTGGAGAGAAAAATCGCAATTAGGTTTTTTTCTTAAAACTGCAGCCCCAATCTGAAATCAAACATGAAAAAAATCAGAATTTTGCATTCTTCTTTGCCTACTTATTCAAGATCTCATTGGAAATGGCATCCAAGCATACTATTTTCATTGGAAAGAAAAAACTTGTGCAGATTTATATCCAGCTCAGAGAAAAGATTGTATAGGCAAATCAAATCATGCTTCCCAGAATCGTCCAAAGCCTTCATCATTGTAGTACTATTTTAGTAGGGCAGAGGAAACCAAAAATGTTGACCAAAACTGACTTTCATGTTTGTCTTTGCTTTATCTGCCTAGCGGTAAAGCGATTGATGAAAGAAGCTGCTGAATTGAGAGATCCCACAGAACACTACCATGCCCAACCATTGGAAGTAAGTTCATGATAGCACACTTGATATACTCTGTTTCTTCAAGCTTTTAGACATACTGTACATACACTTGGGCAACTGAAGAAAATGAACATGTCTTATCCTGGTTATTGTGACAAAATGTATCACGGTTATCATTGTTATTGCAATATTTTTAAATGTGCTCAGAATTTTCTAAATGTACTTATACTGAAATCTTTTAACCAAGTTTTATTGAAAAAACACAAACGCATTCAAAATGAAATCCTTTGAAGAATAAACATTACTGTAGATAAGAACACTGTAATTGTACCTCAAGTAAAAATTGAATGTGCACATGAAAACAACACAAGCATTATACACAAAGTAATATGGCAGAAACAAAATAATAACATAATTAAATTAAATAAATGTGGAAATTGTGCAAGATAGCGCTTAATGGACATAAGAGATAAACACATAACGAAAATGTAAGAATTTTGCAAGATGGCACCTGATGGCCATAAGATGTAACTGCACTTTTTGTCCATATAAATACAAATAGTGTTCATCAATCTTATACATAAAGTTGCACGATTATGGCCAAATTAATCATTAAGATAATTTTTTATCCGGTCAATTTTTATAACTCCTTTTGCAGATCTGAATGCTTGTTATTTAGATGTTTACCTAAAGGCCTACTGAAATGAATTTTTTTTATTTAAACGGGGATAGCAGATCTATTCTATGTGTCATACTTGATCATTTCGCGATATTGCCATATTTTTGCTGAAAGGATTTAGTATAGAACAACGACGATAAAGATTGCAACTTTTGGTATCTGATAAAAAAAAAGGCTTGCCCCTACCGGAAGTAGCGTGACGTAGTCAGTTGAACATATACGCAAAGTTCCCTATTGTTTACAATGATGGCCGCATGAAGTGAGAGAGATTCGGACCGAGAAAGCGACAATTTCCCCATTAATTTGAGCGAGGATGAAAGATTTGTGGATGAGTAAAGTGCAAGTGAAGGACTAGTGGGGAGTTGAAGCTATTCAGATAGGGAAGATGCTGTGAGAGCCGGGGGTGACCTGATATTCAGCTGGGAATGACTACAACAGTAAATAAACACAAGACATATATATACTCTATTAGCCACAACACAACCAGGCTTATATTTAATATGCCCCAAATTAATCCTGCATAAAAACACCTGCGTGTTTGTTACGCTAGCTCCTAGCTCCTCTGCTAGCTCCTAGCTCCATAGAACACGCCAATACAATTCAAACACCTGATCAACACACACAATCACTCAGCCCAAAAGACCGTTCACCTAACCCAAGGTTCATAAAGCTTATATATTTTTAAAAAGTTACGTACGTGACGCGCACATACGGTCAAGCTGTCAAATGTTTAGCAGCCAAGGCTGCATACTCACGGTACCTGATATTCAGCTGGGAATGACTACAACAGTAAATAAACACAAGACATATATATACTCTATTAGCCACAACACAACCAGGCTTATATTTAATATGCCACAAATTAATCCTGCATAAAAACACCTGCGTGTTTGTTACGCTAGCTCCTAGCTCCTCTGCTAGCTCCTAGCTCCATAGAACACGCCAATACAATTCAAACACCTGATCAACACACACAATCACTCAGCCCAAAAGACCGTTCACCTAACCCAAGGTTCATAAAGCTTATATATTTTTAAAAAGTTACGTACATACGCAAAAAAAAGTTGCGCACATATGGTCAAGCGATCAAATGTTTAGAAGCCAAAGCTGCATACTCACAGTAGCACGTCTGCGTCTTTGTCATCCAAATCAAAGTAATCCTGGTAAGAGTCTGTGTTGTCCCAGTTCTCTACAGGCGTCTGTGTATCGAAGTCAAAAGTCCTCCTGGTTAGAGTCTCTGTTATCCGAGTTCTTCCATCTTGACTGCATCTTTCGGGAATGTAAACAAAGAAGCGCCGGCTGTGTACTGTTGTTGCTGACTACGTTCGAAAAATACGTCCATTTCGCACCGACAACTTTCTTCTTTGCTTGCTCAGCTTCCTTCTCCATAATGCAATGAACATGATTGCAACAGATTCACGAACACAGATGTCCAGAATACTGTGGAATTATGAAATGAAAACAGAGCTTTTTCGTATTGGCTTCAATGTGGAAGGCATACCCGTGTTCGCCGGTCTACGTCACGCGCATACGTCATCCTCAGAGGCGTTTCGAACCGGAAGTTTAGCGGCAAATTTAAAATGTCACTTTATAAGTTAACCCGGCCGTATTGGTATGTGTTATAATGTTAAGATTTCATCATTGATATATAAACTATCAGACTGCGTGGTCGGTAGTAGTGGGTTTCAGTAGGCCTCTAAGTTTGAAGCAAAGGTGGTAATACTAATTGCCACATTTGTCGAAGTGTGTTTTAAAGCAACACTTGTTTAAAGCGTCACCTTTATTGTTGGTTTTGAAGCCCAAATACCTCCATATTGCGCTTCACACACCCTCTTTAATAACCAGTAGAATTTTAGTTTTTTGCCATTCTTCCTCTCCAAGATGTTATTGCTTGTATGAACTTTGTGTGTGCGTTTTGACACACTCAACATCATGCGCCTCGGCTCCACACCAGCATTCAGATGAAAGAACAGTATAGTACCGATTTCAATCAATTAGTACTTTATTAGTACCGTTATAACATACAACCCTAGTCTCCAATATTGTCCACACCTGTAGTCATCTAATAGCAGCGGTGCGTTCTTGAACACATGCTGAGAGGTAGTTTTTCAGCGTAACGATTGTACTCACGTGAAACAGTTCTTTTACATTTAAAAATGACATGTCCGCATTGCTTGGATCCAAACGCATGCTCAGATGGAGAGGGTGCTTGGTATCCAATGGAGATCATGTCTAGTCGGTGTTGGCACTCTGTAGCCAGAGTGTCCCCAGACTCTATTTAGCACGATGGCTGCTCGTTAATCGTGCTTGTTCGACTCTAGTGAGACATGCGAAGCATTGTTGTGCAAGTGTCAACAACTGTCGCCGTTAAATAACAGCGGTGTGATCTTTGATGTATGTCGAGGACTCTTTGGAAGTGAGACTAAGTTAAATAATGCAAAGTCGACATAGTTATGGAGCATGTGCGCATGCAAAATGGTCTTGTGCGTGGGCGAAAGTTGCTTCACAGGGCTTCAAATCGAGCCGCAGCTGTATAAGTGCTTGGTGAGATTCGTAGTGGAGCCTGCTTTATAAATGTTCATATCCACATTTCGACCGCTTTAAGTAAAGTAAATGTGCAAACAACTGCTATTCTTGGTTATGTCGACACAAATCTGCCAATCTGAGTGATGGCAATCTAAATGGTTTCCATTTCATAAATGCAAATAAAATGAAATGTCTCAACAACATTTGTTATCACTGCATGTAGGGTCTCTACAGACGAATATTGAGGTAGCATGTTCTTAACTTAATCAACCTTTCCTACACCTTTTAGGATAACCTTTTTGAGTGGCACTTTTCCGTACGTGGTCCCCCGGATTCAGATTTTGATGGTGGAGTTTACCATGGCAGGATTGTGCTTCCCCCGGAGTATCCGATGAAGCCTCCCAGCATCATCCTTCTTACGGTAAGACACACTAATTCCAAGGACCCGATCACCGTAGAGAGCGTAGCAAAAGTATGCAAAATCACAGGATCAAAGTATGGAAAAGGATTGGAAGTGAGTGAATCTACCGCCAATTCTAGTTTTACCACATTATTCAGAGCAAATATGTGTTTGCCAACAGACTACCCTTTTTCGGACGGAGACTTTTTTTTGTTTATTTTTTATTTATTTATTTTCAGATTAAGTGCAAATATGTCTTATATTTTTACTGTTGTATGGCATCTGTACCAGGCCAGTCAAACTAGTTTTGAATATACTGTTATTAGGGTGTACTTTAGGGCTGCATGATTAATCGTAATCGAATCGACATCAAGGTTTTAATTAGTGTGGTAAATAACCGCAGGAGACTGAGTTTTTTTTCCCTCCGCTGTCACCGGTATTCATGTTACAGACATGTTCGCCAATCAGAATAAACTGTAGAATTAACTTGACAGAGTGACTCCTCTTCTCACTCATTCACAATTTTTGTCTCGGTGGAGACTAAAGCAGGGTTCCAGCTTTACACACTCACAGTACGGAGAGTTTCGCGACTCGCCATTGAGAAGAACCGCAAAGTAACAAAAATGAGGGGAAAACTATAAAAGTAAGATTATAAAGCCAACTGTCCCATTGTGGTGATATAGGGATTTAGGATAACAAAGTTATTTACCTTCCAAATACAGTACAATGGTAAACAATTCTACAGTAATGAGAAATACATGTGTATATCCTTTTTATTGGTTACTTGGATTATTATTATATATTATGACAACACTCCTTTCTGAGCTGCCACTTTATCGTGGTAGAGGAGTTGACCTTAGGAGCTATGTTGTCCGGGGGCTTCTATGCCTCCTGGTAGGGTCTCCCAAGACAAACAGGTCCTAGGTGAGGGATCAGACAAAGAGCAGCTCGAAGACCTCGATGAAAAAAACAAAAACAAAGACTCAGATTTGACTCGTGGGTAACGGGGGCCCCCCTCTGGAGCCAGGCCCGGAGGTGGGGCACAATGGCGAGCGCCTGGTGGCTGGGCCTGTCCCTAGGGGTCCGGCCAGGGACAGCCCGAAGAGGCAACGTGGGTCGAGCCCGAAGAGGCAACGTGGGTCCCCCCTCCAATGAGCTCACCACTCATGGGAGGGGCCATAGAGGTTGGGTGCAATGTGAGCTGGGAGGCAGCCGAAGGCAGGGCACATGGCGGTCAGATCCTCGGCTACATAAGCTAGCTCTTGGGATGTGGAACGTCACCTCGCAGGGGGGAAGGAGCCTGAGCTGGTGCGCGAGGTGGAGAAATTCCAGCTGGATATTGTCGGACTCACTTCGACGCACAGCCAGGGCTCTGGAACCAGTTCTCTTGAGAGGGTCCGGACTCTCTTCCACTCTGGCGTTGCATGCAATGAGAGGCGACAGGCTGGGGTGGCAATTCTTGTTGCCCCCAACTCAAAGCCTGCACGTTGGACTTTAAACCAGTAGACGAGAGGGTAGCTTCCCTCCACCTTCGAGTGGGGGGACGGGTCCTGACTGTTGTTTGTGCTTATGCACCAAACAGCAGCTCAAAGCACCCACCCTTTTTGGATTCCCTCGAGGGAGTACTGGAGAGTGCTCCCTCAGGTGATTCCCTTGTTCTGCTGGGTGACTTCAACGCTCATGTTGGCAATGACAGTGAAACCTAGAGAGGCGTGATTGGGAAGAATGGCCGCCCGGATCTGAACCCGAGTGGTGTTGTGTTATTGGACTTTTGTGCTCGTCCCAGATTGTCCATAACAAACACAATGTTCAAACATAAGGGTGTCCATATGTGCACTTGGCACCAGGACACCCTTGGCCGCAGTTCCATGATCTACTTTGTAGTTGTCATCGGATTTGCGGTCTCATGTTTTGGACACTCGGGTGAAGAAAGGGGGGGAGCTTTCTTCCTGTCACTACCATGGTGGTGAGTTGGCTCCGAAGGAGGGGGAGGATATCGGACAGACCTGGCAGGTGCAAACGCATTGTGAGGGTCTGCTGGGAACGTCCAGGAGAGTCTCTTGTCAGAGAGAGTTTCAATTACCACCCCCGGAAGAACTTTGAACATGTCACGAGGGAAGCACTGGATATTGAGTCTGACAGGCCAAGCGGTGTGCGGCTTCGGCGGTCGCGGAGGCAAAATACTTCGAAGACCTCCTTAATCCCACCACACTTCTTCCTATGAGGAAGGCCTGGTTGTGGAACTGTGGACCAGCTCTATACTCTCGACAGGGTTCTTGAGGGTGCATGGGAGTTTGCCCAACCAGTCTACATGTGTTTTTTTGTGGACTTGGACAAGACATTTGACCGTGTCCCTTGGGAAGTCATGTGGGGAGTGCTCAGAGTCGGATGTGTGATTGTGGCTGTCCGCTCCCTGTATGATCAGTGTCAGAGCTTGGTCCGCATTGCCGGCAGAAAGTCGGACCCGTTTTCAGTGAGGGTTGGACTCCGCCAGGGCTGCTCTTTGTCACCAATTCTGTTCATAACTTTTTAAGGACAGAATTTCTAGGCACAGTCAGGGCGTTGAGGGGATCTGGTTTGGTGGCTGCAGGATTGGGTCTCTGCTTTTTGCAGATGATGTGGTCCTGATGGCTTAATCTGGCCAGGATCTTTAGCTCTCACTTGATCGGTTTGCAGCCAAGTGTGAAGCACCTGGGATAAGAATCAGCACCTCCAAGTCCGAGTCCCTGGTTCTCACCCGGAAAAGGGTGGAGTGCCATCTCCGGGTTGGGGAAGAGATCTTGCCCCAAGTGGAGGAGTTCAAGTACCTCGCCGTCTTGTTCACGAGTGAGGGAAGAGATCGTGAGATCAACAGGCGGATCGGTGCAGCGACTTCAGTAATACAGACACTGTATCATGGTAAAGAAGGAGCTGAACCGGAAGGCAAAGCTCTCAATTTACCGGTTGATGTCTTGGGAACATCTCGGGATCCCCCGGGAGGAGCTGGACAAAGTGGCTGGGGAGAGGGAAGTCCGGGCTTCTCTGCTTAGGCTGCTGCCCCCGTGACCCGACCCCGGATAAGCGGAAGAAAATGGATGGATGCATGGATGGATTATGACACCATTACATTACAAACATTGTCTAGTTTTTATTGATTATTTCTTCAGTTAAAGAGCATTATGTAGTCAAAAGCTCTAAGTCTGTCTGTATAAAGCCAAATGTTTTTTTTAAGTAAATTATTGCATATTGTTCTAATGTGTGGCACCTTGAGACAAGAATATGTTGATTGAGACATTTGCTCTTGGTAAGTTCCTAATGATAGGCGACATATTTTATATAAGATATACGATATATTTTTATAGCACTTTTCTCTAGTGACTCAAAGCGCTTTACCATTGTGAAACCCATTATCCAAGTTACATTTAATCCACTGGGAGCAGTTGGGTAAAGTATCTTGCCCAAGGACACACCTGCAGTGAGTAGGATGGCGGAAGCTGGGATCGAACCTGGAACCCTCAAGTTGCTTCCACAGCCGCTCTACCAACTGAGCCATGCTGCCCGAAAGATACAAAGACTCAAGTTAATCCAACCCAAGGCATGCTTGCTCAACCATAACTATATTGGTGTGCATAATAAAGACGTGTCTTTTAATTTAAATAATACAATGGTTCCTCTGGCAAGTAAGAAATGACATCAACAATGTTACGCACAAGAAATTATCAGAAGTACAATTTAAAATAAACTTAATATACTTAAAGGCCTACTGAAATGACATGTTTTTATTCAAACGGGGATAGCAGATCCATTCTATGTGTCATACTTGATCATTTCGCGATATTGCCATATTTTTGCTGAAAAGATTTAGTAGAGAACATCGACGATAGAGTTCGCAACTTTTGGTCGCTGATAAAAAAAAGCCTTGCCTGTACCGGAAGTAGCGTGACGTCACAGGTTGAAAGGCTCCTCACATTTCCCCATTGTTTACACCAGCAGCGAGAGAGATTCGGACCGAGAAAGCGACGATTACCCCATTAATTTGAGCCAGGATGAAAGATTCGTGGATGAGGAACGTGAGAGTGAAGGACTAGAGTGCAGTGCAGGACGCATCTTTTTTCGCTCTGACCGTAACTTAGGTACAAGCTGGCTCATTGGATTCCACACTCTCTCCTTTTTCTATTGTGGATCACGGATTTGAGTTCTATCCTCTTGAAAATGAGAGTCGAGAACGCGAAATGGACATTCACAGTGACTTTTATCTCCACAACAACACATCGGCGAAGCACTTTAGCTACGGAGCTAACGTGATAGCATCGGGCTTAACTGCAGATAGAAACAAAAGAAATAAACCCCTGACTGGAAGGATAGACAGAAAATCAACAATACTATTAAACCATGGACATGTAACTACACGGTTAATGCTTTCCAGCCTGGCGAAGCTTAACAATGCTGTTGCTAACAACGCCATTGAAGCTAATTTAGCAACGGGACGTCACAGAGCTATGCTAAAAACATTAGCTATCCACCTACGCCAGCCAACCCTCATCTGCTCATCAACACCCGTGCTCACCTGCGTTCCAGCGATCGACGGAGCGACGAAGGACTTCACCCGATCATAGATGCGGTCAGCGGCTAGCGTCGGATAGCGCGTCTGCTATCCAAGTCAAAGTCCTCCTGGTTGTGTTGCTGCAGCCAGCCGCTAATACACCGATCCCACCTAAAGCTTTGTTCTTTGCAGTTTTCATTGTTCATTAAACAAATTGCAAAATATTCACCAACACAGATGTCCAGAATACTGTGGAATTTTGCGATGAAAACCGAGCTTTTTGTATTGGATACAATGTGTCCGAATACTTCCGTTTCAACGATTGACGTCACGCGCATACGTCATCATACATAGACGTTTTCAACCGGAAGTTTAGCCGTATTGGCATGTGTTGCAATGTTAAGATTTCATCATTGATATATAAACTATCAGACTGCGTGGTCGGTAGTAGTGGGTTTCAGTAGGCCTTTAACAAAGTCAGGTAAATTTAAGTAACACAGCAATCTCTTATTTCAGTATGTTTCGTTTTCTTGTTTCACCTGCAGCCAAATGGAAGATTTGAAGTTGGGAAGAAGATTTGTCTGAGCATTTCTGGTCACCATCCAGAGACATGGCAGCCTTCATGGAGCAGTAGGTTTCCTCTGACACAAGTAACTGTTGGTCATGCGCGTTTAGAAAACATACTATGAGGTAGGGTTGAGCTGAAACAGGGGCACGTATTTGGGGAAACACTTATTTTCGCGGAAAATGCATCTCATTCCTTAATGGCCATAATAATCTATTAATAAAAAGGTGTGACAATGCGCTCAATTGACGAGATAATACACAAGAGTGGGTCCATGAGAACGAGACAATGTTTTGACATTACTTTTAGGAAAACTGCAGTGACAAAATACTTTTTTGTTCAACTGAGTCACAAAACAATGCAGGTGCATTTTGAAATGTTTTATGGCTTTGCATGCCCATGACCCAAAGATGAGGTTTTGACTATTGAGTTTCTTTCCAAAAGCTGAAAATAAAAACTATGAAAAGTTAAATTACAATAAGATAAGATACACCTATGATTATTCTAACTTACATTTAACAATCTTCCTTGTGGTGTAGGGAATTTGTATTGGATATGTGTTGGTGTAAATTTTGTCTAAATTTTGCTCTATAGTTAAATTTTTAACTTTGTTTTTGAGTATGCCTGCAAAACGGTTTGTTTGAGGAAGCTGTCCTTTTCAATGCAAATGAATGCCTGGCCCCTGTGCACTGTTGAAATATGTACCGTATTTTTCAGACTATAAGTTGCAGTTTTTTTCAGTTTGGGTGCGACTTATACTCCTGAGACTTATGTGTGAAATTATTAACACATTACCGTAAAATATCAAATAATATTATTTAGCTCATTCACGTAAGAGACTAGACGTATAGATTTCATCGGATTTAGCCACTTGTACTCAGGAGCGACTTATGTGTGAAATTATTAACACATTACCGTAAAATATCAAATAATATTATTTAGCTCATTCACGTAAGAGACTAGACGTATAAGAGTTCATCGGATTTAGCCATTAGGTGTGACAGATTGTTTGTTCTAGTTATTTGAATGACTCTTACCATAATATGTTACGTACATACCAGGTACGTTCTCAGTTGGTTATTTATGCGTCATATAACGTACACTTATTCAGCCTGTTGTTCACTATTCTTTATTTATTTTAAATTGCCTTTCAAATGTCTATAGTTGGTGTTGGGTTTTATCAAATACATTTCCCCAAAAAATGTGAGTTATACTCCAGTGCGACTTATATATGTTTTTTTTTCCTTCTTTATTATGCATTTTCGGCCGGTGCGACTTGTACTCCCCAGCGACTTATACTCCGAAAAACACGGTATCTAGACATACATCGCTGCTGATAAATCGCACAGTGTTTCTTAACCATAGTGCCATTGTTGGGCTGCCAAAAATATTGTTTTTCAGCTGTGGCCCATATGGGCTGCAGCGGTACCTCCATTATAATAAACTTTTCTACCACTTGTGGCAGTAATGACAATATGAACCAAACAGAAGAAGTCTAGAGCTAAAGTCATAGAGAAGTTTCTTGAGTGCAAAAATTAAGACTTAAATGGTGAAACTGTATTTTCATCCATCCATCCATTTTCTTTTTTTTTTTCTTTTTTTTTAATTAATCAATCAACAAAACAATACACAACAATACCACAACAATGCAATCCAATTCCAAAACCAAACCCGTCCCACCAATGTTAGGAATAACAACAAACAGAGCAATTGAGGACACACAAACATGACACGGTACAATACAAATGTAGTGAAACAAAAATGAACATTATCGACAACAGCATCAATATTAGTAATAATTTCAAAATAGCAGTGATTTAAAAAAACAACCCTCATTGATATTATCATTAAAAACATTAATAAAAAATAATTTTAAAAATTAGAAATGAACAATATTGTCACAGTGGCCCACACCTGCATCACATCTCACAAGCTTGACAACACACTGTGTCTAATATTTTCCACAATGATATAATAAGTCATATTTTGGTTCATTTAATAGTTGAAACAAATCTAAACAATGGATCCCATATTCCAATATATGACTCATTATTATCTAAACTAAATGCAGTTTGTTCTACTGATATCATCTCCATAGCTTGTGTATACCAGTCAGTATGAGTTGGACTATCAACAGCTATCCATTTTTTAAATATTACCCTTTTTGTTATTATGCATATTGAAAGAAAAGCATTTTTACTCTTTGATGACACGTTACTAAATTGATGGAGATCCCCAAGAATACAAGTTTGCAGTGTCATTGGGATGTTTATATTAAGGAATGTGATTGCTTCTTTTGTTGTTTTCAACCATAACTCTTTTATTCTCTGACATTCCCACAATAAATGAACAAGAGTTCCCTCAGCTGCCCGACACTTCATACATAACTTGCTATCTACTACACCAATTTTAAACAGCTGAGAAGATGTAAAATACAATCTATTCAATATCTTAAATTGAGTCAGTTTATCTGTAATGCTTCTAAAGGGCTTATTGGCATTTTTCCAAATATCATTCCATGATATGTCTCTTTCATCGAAAATGTTTAAGTCCAACATCCATTTCCGAACACATGCATCATTTGCATTTCTAGTGTGGTGTTCATTTATTATTCCATAAAATAGTTTAATTAATTTCTTATTGTATCTTGATTAAAAAGTGCATCTTCCAGTTCATGGCTATTTAAAGACATACTTTCAGAGGATATGCATTTATTTACAGCGTGTTTTAATGAGATAAAATTTAAAAAATGATTTCTGGGTACATTATATTGTTCAACTAAATCATTGAACGGTTTAAAAGAGTTTTTATTAATAATATGATGAGGTTTAGTAATACCTCTGTCTTTCCATGTTGTCCATTTAACCACATGTTTATTAATTATGATATTAGGATTGTACCAAAGCGGTTGATTTACAGATGTCATTGGGTTGATTCCTAGTATTTTCTGGCACATTTTTAGAATTTTAAAGGTGGCTTCTATTGGGCTCTGCCTCAATTCATTAGGTATTTTTTTAATATAATATAAGCTCCCCACATCAATGTCCAAATTCATTAACATATTTTTTTCTATGTTGATCCAATCTTTATCTGCAGAAGAATGAAATAAGTGGCTTGCTTGTTCACAACCGAAGGAGATATAATAATGTAATACGTTTGGTAATTGTAGTCCTCCTTTATCTTGTGTACAAGACAACCTTAAGTATGAGCATCTGGCCTTCTTTCCACACCATATAAAATGTGATATCATTGTATGTATTTTCTTAAACCAACTTTTATTAATTAGGACAGGCATCATTTTCAGTATATAATTAACTGCTGGCAGTATACTCATTTTTACTATGTTCACACGACCCCAAAGTGATATTTGGAGACGTGACCAGCGTTCCATTTTGGATTCTATCTTATTTGTTAAATGTTTAAGATTTAGATCTCTACTTGCATAAAGGTTTGGTGTAATATGTAGTCCTAGATATATGATTTCTGCCTCTTTCCATTTAATTTTGGAGTTCTGAACTTGTGATTTCCTGCAGTGTTTATTAAGTGGTAATATTTCACATTTGTCCCAATTGACTTTATACCCTGATAAACAGCCATATTCAGTAATGACATTATTGATATAGTGAAGAGAGGAGTTAACATGTGACAGGTAGAGAATTATGTCGTCACAATACATCGACAGCTTATTATACTGAGAGCCAATTTTTATACCATGAATATTATTTTCACTTCTTATTTTTGCAGCTAAGGGTTCAATAACCAAATTAAATAATAATCCAGATGCAGGACATCCCTGTTTTACTCCTCTTTTTAACGAAAAAGGTTCTGAAATATGATTATTGGTTTTGACTGATGCCATGGGTCTTGTATAAAGCATCTTAATCCATTGTATAAAATTATCTCCAAATCCAAATTTACGTAATGTGCAAAACATAAATGACCAGTTTATGCGGTCGAAAGCCTTCTCCGCATCAACAGTACATACTGCTGTGGGATAAGGGAGACTTCTAGCATAGTAAATAACATTAAACAATTTCCTTGTATTGTCTGAAGATTGTCGAACTACCATGAAGCCAGTTTGGTCAGTATGAATTAATTTTCCTATTACATTTGATAATCGTGTGGCTAAGATTTTTGCCAATATTTTATTGTCCATATTGGCTAGGGATAAAGGACAAAAAAGCTATTGAGTCCGAAGTTCACTTCATCCATCCATCCATCCATTTTCTACCGCTTATCCCTTTTGGAGTCGCGGGGGGCGCTGGAGCCTATCTCAGCTACAATCGGGCGTAAGGCGGGGTACACCCTGGACAAGTCACCTCATCGCAGGGCCAACACAGATAGACAGACCACATTCACACTCACATTCACACACTAGAACCAATTTAGTGTTGCCAATCAACCTATCCCCAGGTGCATGTCTTTGGAGGTAGGAGGAAGCCGGAGTACCCGGAGGGAACCCACGCAGTCACGGGGAGAACATGCAAACTCCACATAGAAAGATCCCGAGCCCGGGATTGAACTCAGGACCTTCGTATTTTGAGGCACATGCACTAACCCCTGTGCCACCGTGATTTTCACTTTATTTTATTTTGACAGTTTAGTTAAACATATTCATTATTACTCCCGCCCGGATGCAGCTGAGATAGGCTCCAGCACCCCCCATGACCCCGAAAGGGACAAGCGGTAGAGAATGGATGGATGGATTAATAATTTAATTTATTCATTTCAGCACAACATGATTATATATAGATGTATTTTTTGTTTGTTATTTTTGAGTCCCTTCTTATGCAGTATAATTGGTTAGTACTTATTTTTCTAATCAGCCTGACCTAGGCCTAAGGTTTATATGTTAAATAAATAATAGTTTTTGTAATTAACACATTATTTTAAGTCATTTGACTAGGTTGTAAACTGTAAGTAGGTTAGATATAATTATTGAATAAGATGAAAATCAAGAGTAAGATTACTAATTCAGCGTTAATATTTGAATGAGTATAAAGTATAAATCCATAGTTCTTGATCCACGTCTATTTATGTCGTAAGCCAAACCAGCTTGATTTAAAACTTTTCCATAGCTCCCTGTGAGTACACTAACGCAACACAGACAATCGCTCTTACACAAAATAAACAGTTAGGACACTGATAAACTGTGACTTGCAGCTTTCTTGTGTGGTCAACACAACAATGGTGCCGAGTAAAATGTCATCGACAAATTAAGACGGAAGTATTCTGTAGAAATCTACAGTAAGCAGGTGGGAGGTTGCACCTTTTGATTTGACACTTTGGCATTGTATAATACATGAGTATCCAACGTTGTAACAATATTTATAAGTCAGACAAAAGGAAAAATTTTAGATAACAAAAATTGTTTGGAAATGCATCACAATAGAATGTATTACAAACAACTACAGTAGATTTATGAAATAATGTAATAATATTGTTCAGCATTTACCTTGGAGAGCAGACTTTTGTAGGTGTATCCTAGGGGCTGTTTCTCTGTCGTGTAACAATGGGAACTAGGAAATCGTTCTTTATGTTTTGAGCTACTGGAAGTCAGAGTTCACAACAAGCGATATGTACAGATGAAACTCAAAAAATGTGAATATCGTGTAAAGGTTTGTTTATTCCAGCAGTAAGGTTTACAAGGTGAAACTAATACATGGCATAGGCTCCAACATAGTTAATGAAAACCTCAAATTGAAAATCTCTGAAATGTAGGTGTTTTCAAAAACTGTAAGCCATGGTCTTTAAAATGATAACAAATAAAGGCTTGACATATCTCACTTTGCATGTAATGAGTTTATATCATATATTAGTTTCACATTTGAAGTTGAATTGCTGACATGAATGAACTTTTGCACAACGTTCACATTTTTTGAGTTTCAGCTGTACGTCTGTATACCAAAGCTTATGCTCGATCATGCAGTTTGTTGAGTCAAATTGAGTCCATTAAAGTTAAACCTCAGTCCAAAACATCGGTTGACAACTTGAATTATGAAACAGACATTTCAAACCTCTATTTCCACTCGTCAAATGCATGGTGGCATTGATCTGCAAGTCAGCAAAATATTACCTTCTTGTTCTGCAGCCAAGCAAACTCATCTTTTAAGGCTTACTGTATTTTTTTCTTTCTTTCAAGAAATGAAATATGAGTGCAAAGATTATTCAAAATATTTTAAATACACCCTTTAACTGGAGTAAACTGTGCGAGTAAAGTACAGATGCACGGGGGATGTCCTTGTATAAATCCAAGCTTACGCAGCTAAAAAAAACAAAACACCATGTGCTCTTATGTAACACCGTTCCTCGTCTGTTTTTTACAGCAGCCTAAGTCTGGATAGATTACATAATCTTAAATGTGAATGCAAAGAGCTAGACTTTATTAATATCGAGAGGGAAATGAAGGCATCACAGCAGCAATTTTCACGCAACACATAATGTACATATACGTGTATATAAAATATATCTACATAGGAGCTGTAAAGGTAAAACACAAATTCTGTTTAGCGAGACAATTCTTTTAATGTGAGGTTAACACCTACAGTGAGGGGAAGTGAGTATTTTAACAATTCAAATATAGCAAAGTACAATAATTTGACCCCCCTTCAATACATGGCTATCAGCAAACAATGTTGCTTGTTGTATGTTGCAATGTTTTACTGTAGCAGATAGTCCAATCGATAACTGGCTGCAACACTTTTTAGGAGCATCCAGTAGCGAGTACTCTCAGACGACAGCCATCCTCTTCGGGTCTCTTGTGACATTTAATACCTGTAAATGCCACCGTCTTATTTCACTGCTTGGTATTGCCAGCAGGCTAAGCAGCTCCATTTCCTCGTTGTCAATGTAAGACGCCATGATGGAAAAATGTGAACAATGAGCAACAATTCAGTGAAATGTAGTGTTTCACTGAAATTTCATTGCGTTTGACTATAAAAGTTCTGATGACATTCCACGCAAAGTACGCTCCGCTCAGAACACACCAATTATTTAGCATACATTTAAGAAATATTTTTATTCATTCTAATTATCCAAGTAAATTTATTAAATACTATAACGTTTTATATTTTTTAATATTTTATTTGACAGAGAGTTGGAGAAAATACCTTTAGGATACATTTTTTTAATGACGTTCCAGACCTGGACATATTTTTAATTGAAGACCTCTGCCATACGATATGCATCTACCACCCATCTTCACATTCAACTTAATGGCAACGAGTACTTCCTGACTACAGCACCACACCTAGGACAAACTATATTGAATGCATACTTGCAAATCCGACTCAGAAGTCAATCAATCAATCAATCAAACTTTATTTATACAACACTTCTTATGCACAGGACAGTTGCAACACAATGTGCTTTACACCAATTACAAAAGGAAGAAAACACACACACACACACATACAAAGCTTTATTGACGATAACAAAACATGGCATGGCTCAGAGTATTGAGGAAAACGCCATCTTTAAGGCAGCCACACTGGAAAATAACTGAAATAAACGTAATCTAAATAATTTTATAAAACATATTTTAAGATATATGTAAATATAAATAATACACTAAATAATTAATACAAACATAAAATAGTTAAAATAATAGCAGTAATAATAGCTATAAATACAATTGAAAATTACAAAAATTAAGAACCTAAGAGTTTAAAATGATAAGTAAAAAGCCTGATTAAAAAGTTGTGGCTTTTTAAAAATATTATCATTTCTGCAGCCCAGAGGACTGGTGTAATGTGCTCCAGCCCTCTGGTCTTTGTCAGCACGCGTGCAGCTGAGTATTGTTATAACGTAGATTCATCTAATATTCTTTTGGGAAAGACCAGCGAATGGAAGTAACCAGTGACAGGAAATAAAAGCATGCATTAGCGCCTCCGCGCTGGCCTGAGAGAGGAACTAGCGCACTCTGGTTATGTTCTTATGATGATAAAAAAAAAAATATTTGTCATACATTTTTCATATGTGGTATAAAAAAATGATGCCCAGATTTTTTATGGATTGTGTTGGTTTAAAATCTTGTCATTTGGTAAAAGTTTCTCTTTCTGGCCTAACTAAAACCTCTGTTCTGTCTCTGTTAAGCTGTAAAAAATTCACTGCCATTCATGACTTGATCACTAAAATGCACTTAAAACAGTTGTCTATTGGTCCTGTGTTATCTGGAGACATGGCAATGTACAACTGTGTACCATCAGCGTAACCTTGGAAACTGATGCCTTCTGTCCTAATGACGTCCCCAAGAGACAGCATGTGCAGGACTGTTGCACCTCATTTTTTCACTAGGAGCACAGTTGCCTGTAAATATACAAAATTTAGGATCACAGAAACAAAATAGAAGCAATATGAAATGTCCTAAATAACACAATTTTATTTTAACATGCAAACAACATATACAGTAACACACATTTGCTCATAAATATAAACACAGTGTCATCATAAGGCCTACTGCAAGTATTTTAAGCATTATATCCCGCTCACTTACAGCTTTCAGCATGTAATGACATAACTACACCCATATGTAACACGTGCATGCGCATTAGCTTTGTGTGTTGTTAGCTAATGATATTAATCTGGATAGCTAACATTTGCGATCATTTATTGTACTGTATATTCCATCATAACAAAACATGACTGCAGATTGTTAGCTGCTTCTTATTGACAGCTTTTGTGTGTGCACCAGGCATGTGATTTTTCCGTCTAAAGTCGGAATTCCGTCTTTTTGAATCTCGGAGGAAAAAAGAAAAAAGGTCTCCCGTTTTACCGGTTTTTTTTCCGACCCTAAATCAAGATTCGAGACGTAGTTTATATTACGCCGTAGTTGATTGGTCGATATGTTCCTTGTGACCAATCAGGACATCTGTTATGAATGATGACGTTAATAACGTTATCTTTCATAATGGTTATTACCGCCATTTTCCATATGTAAACGATGTCTGTTCTCGAGAGAAAGGACGCTTTACGAGTAAAAGAAATTGATAAACATGTCAAAAATAACTTTCGATGGGACTGGATGGAAAGGGAAATCACTGATACTGTTGGGAAGAAGGAAGTTACGACTTTGTTCGGTGATTTTATTCGGAAAATCGCTCGTCCCGGAAAGGTTTTGTGCACGTGGTGTCATGATAATATTGACTATGGATCACGAGGTTTCAAGGCTTTGGAAGTACATGCGAAACGCCAAAAACATGAAACAACTTGAAGCAAGGAAAACGAACTTTTCACTAGCTGGTACTTTTGGATGTCAACCGAAAGTGACATCGAGAGGAAAGATCCACCCACAACCCACTTCAGTTGCAGACAGGGTTGTTAATAATGAGGTAAGCTAAAAAAATATTTGCTTGCGAAATACGCATGTTTGTTTTAGATATTAACCAATTATTGCTTTGCGAAATATAAATGGGTTTTTCTAAAAATAAAAAGCCACGTGAAAATATATTATGAAATGACAGAAATTCAAAGAGTCGCATTATTGACTCCAGTTAACAATTTATTTGAAATAAATTTGCATATAATACTATTTTGTAATATTAAGTTCTTATGTAGTCTCTTGAAACTATTGTCAGTGGTGTAACAATCTTGAAGGTAAATATTTTCACACTTGTTTCATGCATTATTATTATTTCCTATTTTCAAATATGAGTAAACAATACTAAACATGTTTAATTATTTTCATAAATTTATATTCTATTTTGGCGAAAAGAATGAAATGTTTACATTTGGTATTTTGTTATATTTATCCAAAAATCCAAAAAAGAAGCTACAAAAGCAGAGACCAAAAGGAAAATGCAGGCTGCTCAGAAATTTGCAAGGAAGGCTCATGTTAGGGCTCTCCGAGAAAGCTAATGTGTGAAGTGAACTGAAGTAATGTGGTAATACTGTAAATAAACTGTAAATAATATCACTGATCAATGTGACACCTGTGGATGTGAAATGAACACAAGATGTAAATATTAGTGACTAAATACTGTTGGGACTGAACCATATACAGTGATTCATTATTATAATTGGGTTATGTATGTTCTATTAATGATGTTTTCATGTCTTTAAACACTAAAACATTTTCTTCAAATGGTGCTGTCTTTGTTAATTTTAGCATGTTAAATTGGTGAAAAACCAGGAGCTTCGGGGGGCGTTGCCCCCCTTGTCCCCCCACCAGGGCACCGCCCTGGACCTGGCTGGGGGCCTTCGTCCCCCAAGCCCCCGGAAATTTTTCCAGTCTTTTTCATTGTGGTCAAATCACATGCCTGGTGTGCACACAATCCCTGCGTGTACGTGTGTACGAGCATGAATGACAAACAAATTCCTCAGATGGATAAGCAATTTTTATTCAATATAATTATTAAATGTAAAAAATATAGATACTTAAAACATTTTTTTTGTTCTGTTAAACCACTAATGGTAACATAAGCTAGTGGTGTTCTTGTTATGTTTTTTGTTTGAAAAATCTAACTGAGAGCAGGTTGCAAACAGCTGAGCTTCTTTTAAAATATGTATTTCTTTCTTGTTCTTATATTATATGTTTTATAACAATTTATTGATTTCCTTTAGTGGTGGTATGGTATGATATAGTTATAATTAACGGATGTATTAATTTATGTTTAAATTGTATCTGAAATTAAACAAAACTCCAAATCTGAAAAGACAACTGTCACCAGGGCATGAGATGCACAATTCAAATGGGATTACATTTTGTAACAAGATAAATAACACATAAATAAATTAGTGAAATTCAAATGAAAACAACTAATACCAAAACATATCAATAAAAGTGCTGGTTTTGACACAAGCAAAACCTTCTTAACTGCAATCGATGTGCTTGTTTGGTGAGAGCAGTGCAAATGTTGCAGCAGCCTAAATATAACATTTAATTTCATCTGGAAAATGTAATTTTTTTGGAGAAAGATGCAAAAAGTAGATTAATTCATTTTGCATCAGGCTCAGTAGAGGTGACAGAAGTGCGTACAGGTAATGTGGAGGTACTATCGCTAGTCTGATCATAAATAGGGGAAGCAGAAAATATAGCTGCAATAGTCTGCTGAGCAGCAATCTAGGTTTTATCTATTTCTCCTTTCCATGCTTACTATCTTGTCTGAAGCAGCATGTATGCGCAGATGCCGTCTGAGCATAACAAAACGGCGACCGCCATTCAAATTATTTTTCGCCAGCGCCAACAAAGTATGTTTTCTTATTTCATTACAGCATGTTCCCTAAATGTTAAAACACCATCAACATAAATAAGCAGAACATCGTACAGTGAAAACCTTGGTTTATTTACTATGATGTTTGCATCTTACCTTGTTGAAATTAAATCGTCAGTGACTGGCTAAGTCATGGGTGTCAAACTCTGGCCCGCGGGCCAAATTTGGCCCACCGCGTAATTTCATTTGGCCCTTGAGGCAATATCAAATCAACATTAGAGCTGGCCCGCCGGTATTATACAGCGGCAATGCCGCTGTAACACCACATTCACCGCTAATACTCATACTTGCCAACCCTCCCGATTTTCAGTGCCCCTCTCGAAAGTCTCCCGGGGCAACCATTCTCCCGAATTTCTCCCAATTTCCACCCGGACAACAATATTGGGGGCGTGCCTTAAAAGCACTGCCTTTAGCGTCCTCTACAACCTGTCGTCACGTCTGCTTTTCATCCATACAAACAGCGTGCCGGCCCCTGTTACATGATATATGCGGCTTTAACACACACATAAGTGAATGCAAGGCATACTTGATCAACAGTCATACAGGTCACACTGAGGGTCGCCGCATAAACAACTTTAACACTGTTACAAATATGCGCCACACCATGAACCCACACCAAACAAGAATGACAAACACATTTCAGGAGAACATCCGCACCGTAACACAACATAAACACAACAGAATAAATACCCAGAACCCCTTGCAGCACTAACTCTTCCGGGACGCTACAATATACACCCCCGCTACCACCAAACCCCACCCACCTGAGCCCCGACATTAATGAACTAGCATCCAAGAAAAGATGGCAGGTATCTGGCTTGGGCACATCAGATTAGATCAGTGTGTCGCAAACTGAGCAGTTTAAAGTCCTGAATGGTTGATTTATTCATTGTTATTTTATTTTCAAATTGATTAGCCGGTGGAAAAAGTTAATGTTGATATTTACCTCAGAAGGCTGCAAATAAAAAAGAGGCATTCCATTTTTTATTAAAATTGTATTTAATATACCATTGATGTTTTTTCGTTTGTCTTTTGAAAGTTGATTTTGCACTATTAAGTTATATAAGCGTTGCTTGTTCCATATTCAGTGTTAAGGCAAATCAGTGTTGCAAACTGAGCAATAATTAACGTTTTATTCATGCACTTTCTCTTGCTACTTCAAGGCTTAAATGTTTGATTCATTCATTATTGTTATTTTATTTTCAAATGTATTATTAGCCTGTGGAAAAAGTTAATGTTGATATTTACCTCAGAAGGCTGCAAATAGAAAAGAGGCATTCAATTTTTATTTAAATTGTATTTGATATGCTATTGATATTTTTTAATTATTATCATTATTATTATTATTTGAAACTCGATTTTGCATGTCACTATAAAGTTATATAAGTCTTGCTTGTTCAATATTCAATGCAAAACTTGTTTGGGTCCCTATTAAAAGGTTCATTTGTTCAACCTTGGCCCGCGGCTTTGTTCAGTTTGAAATTGTGGCCCACTCTGTATTTGAGTTTGACACCCCTGGGCTAAGTACTCGTACAAGTGCTCCCTTTTAATTTTTGTTCAGTCACGCAGTATATTTTAGGCGCATATGCGAGTGAATGGTACCTAAAATTTAACCTATGGGAACCCCACACCTGATTTAATGGGTTCCTGAGTTGCGGAACCAGTTAAAACAGTACTTAAAGGCCTACTGAAACCCACTACTACCGACCACGCAGTCTGATAGTTTATATATCAATGATGAAATCTTAACATTGCAACACGTGCCAATACGGCCGGGTTAATTTATAAAGTGCAATTTTAAATTTCCCGCGAAACTTCCGGTTGAAAACGTCTCGGTATGATGACGTTTGCGCGTGACGTCATGGAGTGAACGGAAGTATTCGGACCCCATTGGATCCAATACAAAAAGCTCTGTTTTCACCACATAATTCCACAGTATTCTGGACATCTGTGTTGTTGAATCTTTTGCAATTTGTTTAATGAACAATGAAGACTGCAAAGATAAATAATAAATGATAAATGGGTTATACTTGTATAGCGCTTTTCTACCTTCAAGGTACTCAAAGCGCTTTGACAGTATTTCCACATTCACCCATTCACACACACATTCACACACTGATGGCGGGAGCTGCCATGCAAGGCGCTAACCAGCAGCCATCAGGAGCAAGGGTGAAGTGTTTTGCCCAAGGACACAACGGATGTGACTAGGATGGTAGAAGGTGGGGATTGAACCCCAGTAACCAGCAACCCTCCGATTGCTGACACGGCCACTCTACCAACTTCGCCACGAAAGAAGAAAGCTGTAGGTGGGATCGGTGTATTAGCAGCGGACTACAGCAACACAACCAGGAGGACTTTGAGATGGATAGCAGACACGCTAGCCGGCGACCTCACCTTGACTTCCTCCGTCTCCGGGCCGCCGACCACATCTATGATCGGGTGAAGTCCTTCGTCGCTCCGTCGATCGCTGGAACGCAGGTGAGCGCGGGTGTTGATGAGCAGATGAGGGCTGGCTGGTGTAGGTGGATAGCTAATGTTTTTAACATAGCTCTGTCGAGGTCCCGTAGCTAAGTTAGCTTCAATGGCGTCGTTAGCAACAGCATTGTTAAGCTTCGACAGGCTGGAAAGCATTAACCGTGTAGTTACATGTCCATGGTTTAATAGTATTGTTGATTTTCTGTCTATCCTTCCAGTCACGGGTTTATTTCTTTTGTTTCTATCTGCATTTAAGCACGATGCTATCACGTTAGCTCCGTAGCTAAAGAGCTTCGCCAATGCATTGTCGTGGAGATAAAAGTCACTGTGAATGTCCATTTCACGTTCTCGACTCTCATTTTCAAGAGGATATAGTATCCGAGGTGGTTTAAAATACAAATCCGTGATCCACAATAGAAAAAGGAGAAAGTGTGGAATCCAATGAACCCTTGTACCTAAGTTACGGTCAGAGCGAAAAAAGATACGTCCTGCACTGCACGCTAGTCCTTCACTCTCACGTTCCTCATCCACAAATCTTTCATCCTCGCTCAAATTAATGGGGTAATCGTCGCTTTCTCGGTCCGAATCGGTCTCGCTGCATTGTAAACAATGGGGAAATGCGAGGAGCCCTTCAGCCTGCTACTTCCGGTACAGGCAAGGCTTTTTTTTATCAGCGATCAAAAGTTGCGAACTTTATCGTCGATGTTCTCTACTAAATCCTTTCAGCAAAAATATGGCAATATCGCGAAATGATCAAGTATGACACATAGAACGGATCTGCTATCCCCGTTTAAATAAAAACATTTCATTTCAGTAGGTCTTTAAGAGGCAGACAAGATGTCTTAGTCTATTTATTAAAATGTGACGGTTTACTGTGTCAAAATTGGAGCTTTGATCCAGCAGAACCAACACTGTGAACTTTTTATTTTCAGAATTTCATCTGATATTCTTTAAAATCTTTTAATGTGCTGTCTCTGCACTGGGGTTCCTCCCGAAATCAGACTGATGTCTTACTAAAATGTTCTATTTAAGAAGTTACTGACTTGGTTTAAAAACAGTTATTCTAAAATCTTACTGAAGAAATGTAAGTTGGATACAGCTGGGTAGTTATTAAAACTATTTGGGTCCAAAATACTGTTCTTTAGAAGGGGCCTCACCACTGCCATTGTAAAAAAAAGTGGCAGAGAAGGCTTTCCCTGTCTTAAGAAATTCATAATGTTTAAAAAATTGTATTCAAAGAATCCATAAAATTACTCTAAAAGTGATGTTTGAATTGGATCTAAATTACCTCTACTTAAAGAAAGGACAACAGATCACGGGCCTCATGTATTAAAGTTGTGTGGGTTTCCAACTAAAAATTTGAGTACGCTCAAATCCAGAAAAGGCTGATTGCACTAAAAGTTTCAGATGTATTAAATCCAAGCACTTTTTTTTTACATCCCAATCAACATGGATTTAAGCGCACATGTTTTGGTGGCTGGGCATCTCCAGGCCACTCCCCCTTATGAATTCCCAAATCATATTGAAATTGCACATGTGCCTGAGATCCCACCCTCAGAATTAACTGCCGAGCAGTAAGAAGTGCTTTTTTCTGGCATTTCCAGCAAACAAGAATTATTGAGCGTGATAAACTGAGTGAGCCTCTCAATGCTGTGGAGTCAGAGAACCACACACAGGCCTAAATAAGAAATAAGGATGGATGTGCATGGTCATAACAGGCAAGGGTACGGCCTCGATATTTTACATTGTTGAAATCAAATGTTGGAAAAGCTTGAACCTCTCTGTCGCCAAAATATCCACTGCATGTTTGAGTTTGAGTTTATTTCGAACATGCAAGCATACAACATGATACATCACAATTTCCAGTTTCTTTTCAACATGTTCGAAAGGAGTAGGAAGAAGCAGAGCTTATTTAATCCTACCCCTTTTCTTTACATAACAGTTGCAAAACTTTTTGTTCACTTCCTGTTCACAATTTTTTCACAATAAACTCCATAAGTAATCACAATAAAAATAAATAAATAAATAATAGTAAGAATTTAATAATAATAATTGGTGAAGTAAGTCATATTTCATATGATGAGATAAGTAAGATTACTTTAAGAATGAATGAATGGATGGATGAAATACATTGAGGATGTTTGTCATGGTTCTTCTTCTTTGTACTTTGTAAACACTTTAAGTTTGAAGAGTTTCTTGGAGTGTATCATATTAGTACATTGTTTGATTGCTTTGCTTAATCCATTCCATAATTTAATTCCACATACTGATATACTGAAGGTCTTAAGTGTTGTACGTGCAAACAAATGTTTTAAATTACGTTTTTCTCTAAGATTATATTTCTCCTCTTTTTTTGAGAAGAATTGTTGTATATTCTTGGGTAGCAGGTTATAGTTTGCTTTGTGCATAATTTTAGCTGTTTGCAAATTCACTATGTCGTGGAATTTCAGTATTTTTGATTCAATAAATAAAGGGTTTGTATGTTCTCTATATCCAACATTATGTATTATTCAAACTGATCTTTTTTGTAACACCGTTAATGAATGAAGTGTACTTTTGTAATTATTTCCCCGGATTTGTTGAAATGTGTGTACGTGAAGCATGAAGTTGGCGTGAGGCACCGCACATTCCCACGTTTAGTCCACTCTTGATACATCTCAACTTTGCCGTGAAAAAGATTAAAGATTAAGATTAAAGTACCAATGATTGTCACACACACACTAGATGTGGTGAAATTTGTCCTCAAAAGTGTGTATGCCAGGTTTTTGTGCGTATGCACGCTTGAAACATGAGGCCCCAAGTGTGTCATCAGATAGAACTTGTGATAGGAGATGAGATCTGATGTCATTGATGTTGGTTCTAAAGTGGTCTGCGAAGTCCTCGTGAATAGCATCAGATGATGTTTTAACATTTTTAATACCTTTCGTACTTGTTAAATTAGCAAAATTGGTCTCTGATGAGTTATGATTACTGGTAAATTCTAGCCTGTTTTACTGCGTTATGAGTGAAATCTGATAATTTGATATTTAATTTATTTGAAAGAGACAATACATATTAATGAACATTTGACATGTAAATTATGTGTGATTATAGAATGGCTAATTCCCATCTCCATCTCTAATGAATGGTTAATTAGGACTTCCCTGTTGGCAACCCTGCAATTTTTTTTCAGTTTATTTCATTTCTCTTTATTTCTGAGGTTTTGTTTTGATTGTCTTCGTTAAAAGCTATTGAGTCCGAAGTTCACTTCATCCATCCATCCATCAATTTTCTACTGCTTGTCCCTGTCTTGGTCACGGGGGTGGCTGGACCCTATCCCAGTTGCATTCGGGCGGAAGTCGGGGTACACCCTGGACAAGTCGCCACCTCTTCAGCTCAACCTAAAACTTATCAATGACAACGTCACATGATGCAAGTACAATTTCAGCAGGTGTGTTGTGTAAAATCTCAAAAAAACTTGCAGCCACTTCAGAAGTTAGGTAGTGTCTCCTCGCTGTTCTCACCGGGGACCCCCGTTGTTTGAGACTGGTGATATTACAAAATACATTTGAGGGCAGACACAGCCAGGTCAACAAAAGAGTACACACCATCAATGGACAGGCCATGGCTTATGACCAGGCCACACCAACAAAATGCCGAAGCAACTATTTCCAGATCAACACCGTATGAAAAAAAAATCAACAACAGAAGGAGATAAGGTCCGCAGTAACCTACCACATAGCGAAGGACATACACTATTTGATTTCCTATTATGCAGCTAATTTTTATTTGACAGTTATTGAAATATCTTGTGTGACATCATGCGCAAAAGTGCAGTTTATTTGTTTTTAACTATTTTAGTGGCGTTCTGTACAAAAAGTACACTTTAATTTAGTGTTGTTTTGATAAGTCATCTTGGTGACATAATTCACAAAAGTGCACTTAGAACTTGTTTTAAAATGTCTCTGACAATCTTGCACTTTCTGTTTTGGAAATGACATGAATGTTTGTGCCACTGCTTAATAATTGTTTAATAAATACAGTTTTGGTAAATTGACTAGTGATTTCCCTCTCTGCATGAAAGTTTAAAATGAGCTTATATTAATGCAGTATGAACAAGAATGTTTTAATGTAGACACATAGAATCGTCATACTGGTGTGATTATATGCATCAAGTGTTAATTCAAGGCTAAGGCAAAATATCGAGATATATATCGTGTATCGTGACATGGCCTAAAAATATCGAGATATTAATAAAAGGCCATATCGTCCAGCCCTACTTCCATATTGATGGTGACAGGTAACTTGTATTGTGGAAAAGTCAATTATTAGTGTTTTGGGATATTTCTGAGCTTTCTGAAGTTAACAGAGGTGTATGGTGTGCTCATGTGGTGTAATGATGACAGGGATGGGTGAATGTCCAAGTCCAGTGATGTGTGTGGTGGGCGGAGGTAGAACTGAACATGTAGAATCTATGACACGAGGAACGTCAATCAGTGACGGACAGCTGAGCTGGTTCAGGTGTGGGGAAATTTGCATGCTGCACGCCAAACACCAGGTTCGCCGACAGCCTGCTGTTTAAGGTGAAGAGCCCTTCTGGCCCAAATAGATGTCTTCTCTCCCAGAACACATCAAAGTTGTGTAAGAAAACATCTCAAAAGGGATGTGCTTTCTTCCGCCTTCACCAATAACTTGCATGAGATATTCTATATATACACATTTATACTATTTTTGTGTAATTTGTTTTTATCTTGTCTCTTTCAGTACGAACTGCTCTGATTGCCATAATTGGATTCATGCCAACTAAAGGAGAAGGTGCAATTGGATCTCTTGATTACACACCAGAAGAGAGGAGGGTCCTCGCAAAAAAGTAAGATTTGTAGCTGAAACCTTGCTAACATTTATTAACTACATAACATAAATTGTTGTGTTAGCATAACATAACGGCACAGTTTGCAGAATTGTTTTATTTCAGCAGCACTGGAGTGTTTTTGAGCATGGACAGCATTTTTAGGGTCATGCCACAGCACTTTGACTAGGCCACGCCAAAACCTTAAATATTTTTTAAGATTTTAAGGCTAAAATAAAAACGCACCATGAAAGTTCTGTAGTGACCTTCAGTATGTTTATTAAGCCATCCAGAATAAAAAAAAGTTTTTGGACTGGCCTAGTTGACTTGCTGGCATGTACTGCTGGGCTTCATTGAGGTCTTTTCTGAAATGCTGTGTTAGATTTACACTAGATGTAAAGTAATACACACCTTTCCAAAAGTTAAACTTTAGTCTTGTGGGTCTATTGAATATTCTACCAAAAATCCAGGCGTAGGTGTTAATTTTGGTATAAATTTCGACTTGCATGAAACATTTTACTTACAGGACCTTCTGCGTTGGCATCTCATTATATTTCATTTGTAACCATGCAGGTCCCAGGACTTCTGCTGTGAGACATGCAACTCTTCAATGCACTCAGCACTCCTGGCTTTGACCCCGGACAGCAGTCCAAGCCCAGGGGACCACATGGCAGAAGAGCTAGCCCAACAAATTAACTTCAAAGTAATAATTATTACGACCGCATAATTCAGTGTTGTGCCTAAAAAAAACTAGTTGTTTTATCTCTGGGGTTCCCTAAAATATACTGACTCCAGCTCATCGGGTCGGAGCGGTGATATTTGCCTTTTTTAACTGATCGGCAATCAGCTGGTGAGCTGCCCAGCCCAATCGATCTTAACTGCAGCTGTGTTCCAGTGTTTGCACGGCTAAAGATTGTACTCGCGTGAAAGATTCCTTCAAAAGGGATGTACACTCTGGAAACACAATTAAATTTCTAGATTCCTTATACACACATGCAGAAGGGGCATACGTGAATTCCAAGTTGCTTCGTGTCTTGCCAGAACATTGCTCCCCCCCCCCGTTAAACAAAAACTTCAATGTAAAGTAGGGTTGATCAACCCACATGTTGATAGTATCATAGTACAATATCAGTATAAAAACCATGAAATGATTTTAGCAATATTTTTCTTTTTCTTGTTATTTTTACAAAATCATTTTTCTTACTGTTTTCCTTATTGCTTACAAACACAGAGAGTACGTCTCTGGATACAGGAAGGCTTTGAGGACAAAACCCAAATGATTTAAAGGGGATTAATAGTAGTTTTGGCTTTTGTTTAGTTATTGTTTTATTGTATCACAAATGTAATACATCATATGATTTACAACAATACCAGCAAAATCAAAATGTAGGATAAACTTTATGAAAATGTGTTATTATGTTTACTTTAGTTATTGGTTAGAAAACATTTTCAGCTCTATTATATATTGTCAAAGTATTGGATCAGGCTCAAAATTGGATCGGATCTGAGGCCAAAAATGTTGATCAGGACATCCTGAGTACCGTATTTTTCGGACTACGAGGCGCACCTAAAATCCTTTCATTTTCTCAAAAATCGACAGTGCGCCTTATAACCCGGTGCGCCTAATGTACGGAATAATTCTGGTTTTGCTTACTGACCTCGAAGAAATTTTATTTGGTACATGGTGTAATGATAAGTGTGACCAGTAGATGGTAGTCACACATAAGAGATATGTGTAGACTGCAATATGACGCCAGTAAACAACACCAAAACTTTAAATGTTCCATTGAAATTAAAGAACATTACACACAGCACTCAAAAATCTGTCATAATGTTTTAATATGACTTTGAGGCCGCACCGCTTGATGGATTGTCGGCCCATTACGGCGACCATAGTCAGAGATACAAGTATTACTATGGTGTGTGTATAAGGCCTGCAAAATGGCAGCCATTAGCAGACATGTATATTATCTTTCGTTTTATTTCACAATATTATGCAAAACCAATTTTTCTTACCTTCTGGTAACTGCTGATGTGTATTTGAGATCTGCATAAGTCTTGAAAATTTGCGCACAACCGCCACTGTAGTCTGTGGCAATGCCGTAGTCGGTAAGCGTCTTCTTTTTAACTATCTTCTTGTCATGGGGCATTCATCCTCTGCTGTTGCCATTTCTAATATAAAGTAGCGTAAAGTTCTAACTTATATCTTGCTATGGAAGAACTAAAACCTACCAGTGTAGTGGGTTTACATAATTCACCCACGGAACTTTAGTTATTAGAGAGTTCCGGTCAGACGGTTTTTCACTGGACACATTTCCGGCGTTGTTGCACTAGTGTGCCACAGATGAAAAGATGCTGCTCTGTTGTAGATTTAAGTAAAGAGTGAATGTCATTAGCTGTCGAAGGTAAGCCACGTAAATAAGACTACCCACAAAACGGCGCATCCTGAAGTGACTGTCAGAAAGCGATTTGAAGATGGTCTGTAAAACATAATCTATGCAACATTTTGACCAAAGAACCACCATTACATGTTCTGTACGCCACAAGGAAATGTTTTAAATTTAGAAAAAAATCATAATATGACCCTCTTAATGCGCCTTATAATCCAGTGCGCCTTTTGTATGAAAAAAGACCTGAATACACCCGCTTATCTGTAGTGCGCCTTATAATCCGGTGTGCCCTATGGTCCAGAAAATACGGTACACCTTTATTATACCTAACTGAGACCGTTTATTTACACCAAAAGTAAAAGTTGTGAAAGTAAAAAACAACCACAAAAATCAGTAGGTTTTGGGGAGAAGGCAGGTGTGTGCAAAGACCTGTCTGGGGTCCTATTTATGGCCCGCAGCTAGTTTTTTATTGGCATATTTTCAAGAAAAAGTTTGTTTGTTGGTAAAAATGACTTCATTCTGTACATTCAGGAATCATATAAATGCAATAGCTAATGAAACAACTGGGGTGTGATGACAACTGTTTCCTGTGTATGAATGTAGACAGAATCCAGTTCATTAAGTCAGCAGTCAAGAGAGAGTGAAGATGCCAGCAGTGAGGCTTCCATTCTTACCCAGGAAGGTACCTCCACTTCTGCAGTCCAGGAAGCAGGAGATGGGCCTCTGACTGAGCAGGTAGGGTTCCTTTATTAAAGTATGTTGTATATTAGATTTATATCAGAAAGTGAGGCAGTCAGAGCATGTGATCACAATCAGCTTACTGGATGTTCAACAGACTGTTCCTCCTAATTAAATGACCAAAAAGAAACCATGTGAATCAGGTGGTTTTTAATTTACACTTTCCAATACCACAGTGCAACCTGTTTAAGTCGACCCTGTTTACAGCGCACCTGGAAAGTATTCATAGCGCTTCATTGTGTTATGTTACAGCCTTATTCATAAATGGAATACATTTATTTTTGTCCTCAAAATTCTACACACAGTACCCCATTATGACAATTTGAAAAAAAATGTTTTACAAATATTTGCAAATGTATTTAAAATAAAACAATAAGAAATCATATGTAGATAAGTATTCACCGCCTTTGCCATGAAGCTCAAAAGTGAGCTCAGGGGCCTCCTGTTTCAACTGATCATCATTGAGTTGTTCCTACAGCTTAATTGGAGTCCACCTGTGATCAATTTAGTTGGTTGGACATTATTTGGGAAGGCACACAGCTGTCTATATATAAGGTAAACCCTTTAATCCAAACATTTTCTACTGAGGTCCCCTGTATACTGAAAATTCAAAGGATGCATGGGTTTTTTAATCATTGCTTGGCCCCCGAATGACAGCACAATTTTAATACGTAACATGCCCTTTAAAAAAAAAAAACTTTTGGAATAAATAAAAATATTGTATGAAAAACAGCACAATATGATGTACCGCAAACAACTACAGTATGAAGTATTTTATGAAGTAATATACCACATTTACCCTGGAGAGCGGACTTTTATGGTATCTCCTTCGAGCTGCTTCTCTGTCAAACACACCATCAGCAGCTTCTCCATGTTTTCATGGATAAATGTCTGCCATTTTAACGTACTTGCCTTGTGTTATCGGCTCATTCTGCATCAGAATGAATTAAAAACGGAGAAAAACTGGTATTTAAAAAATATTTATATTTATAATTTTTTAATTAATAATTTTTTTGTGGTCCCCTCTGTTTTGAAAAATATCAAAATACATTTTGGTACTGGAACAACCCTAGTACATACTATATTCTTTCATTCTTTTCGGCACTGTCCTTCGCACTCACTTTCTTTGTGTTTGGAAAAACAAAGTTATGTCTTAGTAGCTTTTAGCTATTGCTAGCAAGTAAGACCGGTTGTGACATATGCTACACCAACTAGTGGTGGGGAGATTCTTAACTCATATGAATGAACAACTCTCACAAGTAAGTAACCGTGTCAATGAATATCTTATTTTTAGTCAATTAAAGTGCAGCATTAATAGTTCCAGCTTTTAGCCCCGCTCCCCATGTCTACTTTATAATGGTAGTAATGATTGCTTTTGTCTTATCCACTTGTCTTTTGTCTATGTCAATATTTGAACGGATACACTAAGCGTTCCAAATTGATAAACTCTTTTCGGCACTTTTGCACTAGCCAAAATCTGGGCTGCACTGTTTTTGTTTACCAAGTCCTTTTCTTCATTTAGTGTGAACTGTGTGGGATATTGAATGTCCCGTTCTCAAAAATGCACCAGTAAGGGTGTATGAACCGTTAAATTATATTCTCCTACCCCTTAGGTAGAGGCGGCACCAGCTCCTGAAGTGGAGAGACCACCTACTCCTCGTCCTCTCAGTCCTCGGCAGCGTCATGTGCAACAGGTCCAAAGAGACAACATTAGGCCGGCCTTCATTGCAGCCACTCGCCAGCCACACAATGAAAGTCACGCCGGCTCAGCTGTCCTAATAGTGTTGCTCACATTCGCCCTTGCTGCTCTTATCTTCCGTCGGATTTACCTGGCTCATGAGTACAAGTTTGATTATGAGCTGTGACCTTCAAGCTTTTCTGTTTTGTTAGTCCGGCCGCCATGCCACCAATGATCAGCCAAAGTCATCCCTGAGGTTGCGTGGTCCCTGGAAGTGACGTCTGGTGTTCTCTTTTCTCCTTTTTAGGCCCTTTTCATGCCGCTTATCAGTAACTACAGCACCTTGCACCCTGCCCTCATGTTTTTTAAGGGAAGTAATGTATTTTTGTGTTTAACATCACACAATTATCCCTACATTTTTAATCATCAATCCTGATGCTCCCACGATAATTGGAAATATAATGTAAAAAAGATACAATTATTGTTTGCCTACAAATTTCCATTTAATCCGACATTTAAAGTTTTCATTCACACTTGCGGCTCAGTACTCTGGTCCGGACCGAAAGTATAACGTTGCAGTTTGGTGCATTTCGCTCGGCGTTCACACTGGTATTATTGTCGTTGTAAATCACTTGCGTCAAACTCAAGGACTGGGGGCCAGATCCGGCCCGACATCTCATTTAATGTGGCCCGCAAATAATGCGGATACTTCATCGTTCTTACTAAATGTTTTCATTGTTTCCAGTTTGACAGAAAAAAAAATGTTTTAAACTTTCATATGTTTTAAACTTTGATATATATATATATATATATACAGTGGGGCAAAAAAGTATTTAGTCAGCCACCCATTGACAATCAATGGGTGGCTGACTAAATACTTTTTTGCCCCACTGTATATATATATATATATATATATATATATATATATATATATATATATACAAATATTCAATTGCTATTGGTGTGAATCTTTGGGCACCTCTCCAATTGATTCCGATTCTTGGGGTGAGAATTTGATTCATAATCGATACTCAATTCAACACGATTCTCCATTCAAACTGATTTTTGCAATGTATTATTTGGTATAATAATAACACCTTAAAACAGGTTACCAAAACCTCCTTTTGGTTACTGACATATGACACATACGTGCACCAAATAAGCATAGAGATGGCCTAAAAATGTTTTGGTTTTTTATTAATTCGTCAAAATATTTATTAGAGTATTGAAAATTACTAAAAAAAACGGAATTCGAATGTGATTTAAGAAAAAAACATTTTTAGCACCCCTATTATTATACACCGTATTATAGTTTGTAAAAATAACAATAAATACTTAAATATCTGCTTGTCACCTTGATTTACGATTTCAAAGCAAGTTATCCGTCAATTTGCATGTACAAAAATCAAATAACCAAATGCATAGGCATGTGGCCCTCCATGAAAACAAGTTTGAGACCCCTGTAATGTAAATGGTCTGTTTATATGCATGCACAATACCCTTTACATTATACGTCACATTTCCCCAATAACACACACATTCACACACTGATGTCGTGCAAGGCGCTACCCACGACCCATCAGGAGCAAGGACACAACGGCCGTGACTCGGATGGCGGAAGCTGGATTCAAACCAGGAACCATCTGAGCCGCCCCATTGGGACCAAAGGTTATGCTGTAAACAAAATATTTTGAACTAACTTAATTGGGCAGCTTTTCTGACTTATTAACTGATGTAACTCAAATGTTCCAAACCAAAATATACCTTTTAAAGAGTCGGAGAGCAGAGAAACAGCACTTTTAATTCGAATGCTTTTAGTTTTGATTGTTGCTTTATTTTAATGCTAGAGCCGTGTCTTTACACCAGTGCTCCCTTGCAACAAACTAAGACTCATCTTTCATGCGGTCTTTCAAGGGTCGGCTGATTGCTTTCTCACAAATGAACTGTACTCGCACAGCAAGCGCACCAGAGTTCAATTGAAGTGACCATTGCAAATGTGAGCACACCCCTAAATGTCAAGGGTGAAGTTCAAACTTGTGTTGTTGTTGTGATACTTTTGGGTGGAGTAAAACATGCTGCTCAGATGATTGTCAACACATATTCTTAATCATGTCATAATTAATTAAAAAAACACAACATTAACCACAGTAGTAGAGTCAGCAAGATGTTTTTTAAATAAATTGCCATTGAAACAGAAGTCTGCAGTCTTGATTTGCAGATACAGTATAACTAATTAAATACTTACCCTAACAGTGTTGTTTTGGTATTCATGCAATATGTACTACAAATTTTGTATTGCAAACATTTTTCTGCCAGTGGTTAAGAATATAGAAATGATCACAGTGAGTGGGTGCATTTACTGTAGTTAGTATGGTAGAATCAAGGTTAATAATGCCATGTTTTCATTTTGAGGCTCGCTTTGCCTTGAACAGCAAGCCACTGTGTGCATGTTTTTTTGCTGTGTAACAAGAACAAAGCTGGGCAAATATTTTGACTGGGGGGACACATCCAGATAAAAAATGTGTCTGGGAGGCCAATGTGTATAAATGAGATATGCACATTTATCTGTAAAAATCTGCTGTACAGTATGTGTGTTTGGGTCCCAGGGTCTATTATCAAAAGTCACAATGTCCGATGGAGTTCTAAAAAAGTTATGACAGACCACCTCAAAAAAACGGAATGGAATTTTACATTTTTTTACTGAATGAGACACCCAAAATATACATGAAAATAAAGAAAGTGGGATTTACAATAGCTATGAACGATAAAACACTGAATATTAACAACATATGAACATCGCTCCTCTTACTTCTCAGAACAGCTCTTGATAGTTGTGTATCTTTTACAATCAAGTAAAACACAACAACAATGTAACAAACAGCAAAATATGAATGCAAAGTGTAATAGACACCTACAATATGATATATTATCACTTTTATGTAGAAAATATGTTGTACAAATTTGATTCTGCATCTGTTCCTGACACATGCGTTTCTGGCTGGCTGCTCTGAAAACAAACCCCGCCCACTCTGGTTTAATTGTTCCTCATCTGAGCTGCTGTGACCGTACGTAGATTACCGTAAGAACTCAAAAGTGAAATACTTTCTATATTTCAAGACATATAGGATAGAAAGAAGAGGGGGAAAAGAAGACTGGGGGGGGGGGGGGAGACGATGACAAGACAATTATTTATATATATATATATATCCATCCATTTTCTACCGCTTGTCCCGTTTTATATATATATATATATATATACATATATATATATATATATATATATATATATATATATATATATACATATACATATATATATATATATATATATATATATATATATATATATATATATATATATATATATATATATAGCGGTAAAAAATGGATGGAGATATATATATATATATACTGTTTATACATATACAGTACATGTGTGTATGTGTATACATTCAGTACAGGCCAAAGGTTTGGACACACCTCATTCAATGCGTTTTCTTTATTTTCATGACTATTTTCATTGTAGATTGCCACTGAAGGCATCAAAACTATGACACCTGTGAAGTGAAAACCATTTCAGGTGACTACCTCTTGAAGCTCATCGAGAGAATGCCAAGAGTGTGCAAAGCAGTAATCAGAACAAAGGGTGGTTATTTTGAAGAAAGTAGAATATAAAACATGTTTTTAGTTATTTCACCTTTTTTTGTTAAGTACATAACTCCACATGTGTTCATTCATAGTTTAGATGCCTTCAGTGACAATCTACAATGTAAATAGTCATGAAAATAAAGAAAACACATTGAATGAGAAGGTGTGTCCAAACTTTTGGCCTGTACTGTATATAAATATACGTGTGTGTATGTGTATATATACTGTATGTGTATGAGAGGTTTAAAGTAAACCTGAAAAGTGAATCAAAATTAAAAAAAATCATACTTTAAACAATTATATTTCCATCCATCCATTTTCTACCACTTGTCCCTTCGAGCGGAAGGCGGTGTATACCTAGATAAGTCGCCATCTCATCACAGGGTCAGCACAGATAGACAGACAACATTCACACTCACATTCACACATATGTAAAAAATATTTTTAATTAAAAACAAGTTAATCCAATTGCTGCTAATTTCTATTTACTCTGACTCAATTTCTAGTCCAGTTGCCAGTCGATCGACATGCGTGTGCGAGTGGGTGAATGCAGACGCTAAATTTGCATGTGCAACAATGTCTCCCAAACAAACAACTGGGACTTGGTTCTCATCGTTCACTTTAAAGAGCCGTTCTAAGGACTTGATTAGTTTGTTAACGTCACATCTCTACTTTTACACAAGTCAATACTGTCCTAAAATACAGATTTTTCTTGACTCATCATTCAAATCCCTAAATGACATTTAGGAAATGTGATAATGTGACTTCCCAAAATGTCATTTTAAACACATTTATAATTTTTGTAATATAATGCTTTAATATGATATCAAATGTTACAAATCAACTTACCATGTTTCTTGAAGGAGTAAGCTACAGAAATAATGCTTATATATTGTAGCGTCCCGGAAGAGTTGGTGCTGCAGGGAATTCTGGGAATTTGTTCTATTTGTTCTGTTGTGTTTCTGTTTGTCATTGTTGTTTAGTATGGTTTCACTATATGGCACAGGTTTATGACAGTGTTGGTGTTGTTTATACAGTCACCCTTAGTGTGACATGTATGGCTGTTGACTAAATATGCCCTTCATATGGTATGGTGAGATAATAAGTAATATGAGCATTTAGTTGGTAATTATTTATCAAAGAGATAGAACTTCTTGTCATTTCAAACGTAAAACCAATATTATCCCGCCCACCGCTTCAATATGTAAGTCCAAACGTGACAAAATTGTCACAATAGCAAAAACACTAATTGTCAGTAAATTTCCATGTTTTAATTAGTTTTGATGTATATACATTATCATCATTATTATTATCACATGTGGTATTAAACCCCAAAAAACCCAAATCCAAGATAAGCCCCGGATGTCCTGCAGTCCTAAATCCGCCCCTGCCCGTGCAGATGTTGTTAAATGAAATCTACTCCACACTCGTGCTTTCCCTCTTCCTCCACAAAGAAAGGTTGTTGACAGACGACACGCCAACTGTCTCCTACACCAAACGTTTCACTTCATGACTTTGGAATTACTATGCGGTGTTTCGTGAGGATTTTGCTGTTATTCCTGTGCCTGGTCGTCATTGGCGACTGTCGGAGACAAAAAAGCAGAAAAAAACGATGGTCGACGGAAAATCACAGTTTGGGCACGTAAGTGTGGAAAGTTTATTGATGTTTTTAAAGGTGTATTTTCATTTTACTTTTGTCACTTTATTATAATATAGGGATATTTAAGGTTATATTGTGTGTATTTTTGGCTATACTACAGGCATAATCTGGCCCGCCACATGATTTTACATGGTCCGCGAAAGCCTGGAAATAATATGCGTTAATAAAATGCTTAATATTTTCTTACTAAATATATACTAAAATCATGTATTGCATGCAATTGCATATCTTTTAAAATTCAATATTATCAAAATAATATATAATCATGTATTCCAAAAATATTTTTTGTTAAAATATAGATAAATACTGTACTTAAATATCTGATTGTCTTATGATTTCAAAACAAATGATCAATTAAATTGTAGACTGTAAAATTGACAATAGATTTTACGTTGTTTTTTTTAACTGTAAAATCAACTTTGGTAAAGTTTTTTTCCATATACAGTAAAACAAAAACATTAAAACAAAACAAAAAAAAAAACATTAAAACAAGATTTCAAGGTAAAAAAAAACAACTGGCAGCTCTGTTGCTTGAATTTTAACGCTAAAAACAGTGGTATTGTTTTTCCATTGCATTCCATTTATTAAATTTTTTGATATGCTGTAAAAAAACAACAACACTGCTTTTACTGTAAAATTCTGGTGACTGAGCTTTCAAAGTAAAATGTAAAACATTTTTTGCAGCTTATGTAAAAAATATATTGTTAATGTATTATATATACATGTATATTCATGTATTACTCATTTTTAAAATCGGCCCTCTGAGGGCAACCATAACTGCGATGTGGCCCTCAATTAAAAACGAGTTTGACACCCCTGGCACAAATAGGCATGTATGCATATATTATAGAAAACAAAAATAATACATGTTTTGTTATGAATTAAAACAGCAAATATAAAAGTAATCCAAACATTTCCTTTTTTATATTAATCTTGCGTATTAGTTATGTTATAATATATCATTCATGACTTTTAAATTTAAATTATTAAATTGCAGCTGTAATTTGTACTAAAATCATTTAATGTATTCTATTTTATATGTAATTAGTGTAATATATGAACATTATATACATTACTGTATATGTACGGTATAGCGATTTAAAAAAAAGTATTTAATTTGATATCACTCAATTTGTATCCACATCAAATTAAAATATATTTTATTGAATATTTTACATTTCAAAATAATTGTTCCTGTTCTTTTTAATAACATGATGTTTAAGATAGTTTTAATTCATTATTCAATGTAACTTTGTTTTGTAATGTTAGGATATTATATGTGTGTATTTTATACAGTATGTCCAGTCGGATAAGACAGGGGTGTCAAACTCATTTTAGCTCAGGAGCCGCATGGAGGAAAATCCATTACCAAGTGGGCTGGACTTATAAATTCATGGCATGAGAACTTAAAAATTAAGACAACTTCAGATTGTTTTCTTTGTTTTACTTTGTCCAAAAATAGAACAAGCGCATTGTGAAAAAGTACAAATCCCAAATAATCTTCTTGACAAAACAGGTCAAGTTAATTTTGAGGCAAACATTGGTGCAGTTTCAAAAACACCATGAAGAACACAATGACCTTAGACTGTCTAAGTGTATCTACAAAACCTTCAAACTTTAAGTCTGTCATGTCTGTTTATCATGTTTGCGTTTTGGCCATGTGCTGTTTTTTGGACACTTTCTTAGTTCCTGGTTTCACTTCCTTGTTTGTTTGTTTCCATGGTTACTCATTAGTTTTCACCTGTCACGTCACGCACCTGTTTTACGTTTTGAGTCACGCACCTGTTTTCACCAATCAAGTCACTGTTATTTAAGTCTACCTTTGTTCTTCACTCGTGCTGCCTGCATTGTCTTTGTCACACCAGTTTATGTCTCTTGCTGACCAAGTAAGTTTTCCTAGTCCAGGCCATAGTTTTCTGCTAACTAGCAGCTTCTTTTGTGTTTTAGGCACGCTTGCCTTTTTGCTTAAATTTTTGTGTTTGTGATAGTTTGAGTGATTTATGTTAATAAATCCAAACTCACCTTCACACTGTCGTCCGGAGCCGTTTTTTGCGTTGGAAGAACCCCGCAGCAAGCTGCGACCCCCCCGTTTTGACAGAATGCAGGCAGCAGACGTTCTTCCGCAGACGGGCCATGACGAGGTGATGGAGACGCGCTGGCGAAGATGTAGGCCAGCCAGAAAGGCTTCTTTTCGCCAGCATGGCGCGTCGTTCCCTCAGGATCCTCCTCCGGACAACAAGTTTCCCCAACCAGCCCTGTCTTCCTCGCCGCCGCAGGAGACCCGCGCTGATGACGTCATCCCGCCCACTGGTGATGACGTCAGAGACCAAGATTTTTTTTTAGATTCCATTTACGCCCTCTGTCAGCCGCCCACTAAGGACTTTGTTTCAAAAAATAATCCTTTTGAGAAATTTTTTTCAAAATTTAGATTTTTTCAGACCCAGTCTAAAGTGGGGGTGGTGAATAGACATTGTGGACAATTTAATGGGGAGGATTCTGCCCCCCTCCTGACCTCCCTCCACCCACCCCAAAAAACGGTTCCAGACGGGGAGCGCGTCTGGTATCCGCTCCTTGAGGGGGGGGCTGGGACCGGGAGCTGTGTTGGTGGGGTGGCTCAGCTGCACCCAACCAGGCAGCAACCTCCATCCCGGCCGCCACCACCAGTCCGTCACCATGCCAAGCCACAGCCCCCAGCTAGGCCACCTGCACCACGTCAAGTTCCACGCGGCCAAGCTCCGGTACCAACTCCACGCGGCCAAGCTCCGGTACCGGCTCCACGCTGCCAAGCTCCGGTTCCGGCTGCACGCTGCCAAGCTCCGGTTCCGGCTCCACGCTGCCAAGCTCCGGTTCCGGCTCCACGCTGCCAAGTTCCGGCTCCACGCTGCCAAGCTCCGGTTCCGGCCCCACGCTGCCAAGCTCCGGTTCCGGCTCCACGCTGCCAAACTCCGGTTCCAGCTCCACGCTGCCAAGCTCCGGTACTAGACCCACGCCAAGACCAAGACCCACGCCAAGACCAAGACCCACGCCAAGACCAAGACCAAGACCCACGCCAAGACCAAGACTGCCAAGACCAAGACTGCCAAGACCACCAAGACCAAGACGGCCAAGACTGCCAAGACCAAGACGACCAAGACTACCAAGACCAAGACTACCAAGACTGCCAAGACCAACACCAAGACCCACGCTGCCAAGACCAAGACCCACGCTGCCAAGACCAAGACCCACGCCGCCAAGACCAAGACCCACGCCGCCAAGACCAAGACCCACGCCGCCAAGACCAAGACCCAAGCGGCCAAGACCGCCCATGCCAGGACCAAGACCAAGACCCCCCACGCCAAGCTTCGCCGCCTGACGCACCACGCCAAGCTTCGCCGCCTGCCACAACAACGTGCCCACCTCCTCGTCGGCCATTGATGTGGCCATTCCATGGGCGTCCGCCACGCCAGGTGCGCCGACCTCCTCGTCGGCCACGAATGTGGCCATTCCCAGGTCGCCCACCTCGTCAGGTTCAGCGGCGGTCGACGCGTCGCCGCCACATGACCATGCCTTGGTGGATCCGGGGCCACTTGGCCTGGCGACCCACCGCCATGTCCCCCTCCCGCCCTCCCATGACTCTTGATCCTGTTTTTTGTTTTTGGACATCTGGGATCTGTCCGTAAGGGGGGGGTTCTGTCATGTCTGTTTATCATGTTTGCGTTTTGGCCATGTGCTGTTTTTTGGACACTTTCTTAGTTCCTGGTTTCACTTCCTTGTTTGTTTGTTTCCATGGTTACTCATTAGTTTTCACCTGTCACGTCACGCACCTGTTTTACGTTTTGAGTCACGCACCTGTTTTCACCAATCAAGTCACTGTTATTTAAGTCTACCTTTGTTCTTCACTCGTGCTGCCTGCATTGTCTTTGTCACACCAGTTTATGTCTCTTGCTGACCAAGTAAGTTTTCCTAGTCCAGGCCATAGTTTTCTGCTAACTAGCAGCTTCTTTTGTGTTTTAGGCACGCTTGCCTTTTTGCTTAAATTTTTGTGTTTGTGATAGTTTGAGTGATTTATGTTAATAAATCCAAACTCACCTTCACACTGTCGTCCGGAGCCGTTTTTTGCGTTGGAAGAACCCCGCAGCAAGCTGCGACCCCCCCGTTTTGACAAGTCACAGCCTATTTGGGATTGAACCAAATAAATAATAAATAGATAAAAAGTATTCTATTGTGGGGGACGGCGTGGCGCAGTTGGTAGAGTGGCCGTGCCAGCAACCTGAGGGTTCCTGATTCAATCCCCTCGTCACGTCCATTGTGTCCTTGAGCAAGACACTTCCCCCTTGCTCCTGATAGGTCGTGGTTAGGGTCTTGCATGGCAGCTCCCGCCATGTGGGAATGTGTGTGTGAATGTGGAAATAGTGTCAATGCGCTTTGAAGGTAGAAAAGCGCTATACAAGTATAACCCATTTTAATGTAGGTATGAAATACCTCATTTATTTCCACATATTAATCATGTGCTAACTCAACAAACCATACAGATGGAGTTAGAAACTAGTCAGAGACTTGAGTTACTCTTTGTGTTCACTTTTCTCATTTTTGACGGAGACATTTTGGGGCAATGAGTGTGACAAATAAGTTCGAAGCAGGTTTTACGTTTCATTGGTGTCGAGGGGGAGGAGCCGTAGCCACGCTTTACCGTGTACCTCTTGTTTGGCCCCGGTATAAACAGTTTACTTGCCTAAAAGAATTGCTAGTGTGACATCCAGTGGACAAAACAGTTTCTTTCATTGAAAAACTTCAGCTAATTTCTATACTCCGCAAACTCATCTCGCGGGCCGGATAAAACCTGTTTGCGGGCCTCATCCGGTCCGCAGGCCATACGCTTGACACCCTTGGATTACAGTTTTTTCCATTTGCTTACACACAATTTTACTAACTGTGTGTCTTTTTTCGAAAGGATTTACACACTTTTCCAAACACCACATTCAATTTTCTTGATTCCTAGATTATTTGCAAAATGACACACTTCGTCAAAACATATGCCCATTCATCAAACTAAAGCAAGCATTTGTAAAAATGCAGTTTTATTGTCATCTCAGTCACACAGACTTCAAATGATAACACACTATTGGAGTGAGTTACCCAGAACAGTGATAAATACACAACACATTTGTAAAAAACCCTATTTTACATTGTGACATTTTCAAACATTTTCACGTTTGGGGCATTTTTCCCGACCCTTTTAGCATATGTGATGAATGATTAACCGGTATAGCTCGGTTGGTAGAGTGGCCGTGCCAGCAACTTGAGGGTTGCAGGTTCAATTCCCGCTTCCGCCATCCTAGTCACTGCCGTTGTGTCCTTGGGCAAGACACTTTACCCACCTGCTCCCAGTGCCACCCACACTGGTTTAAATGTAACTTAGATATTGGGTTTCACAATGTAAAGCGCTTTGAGTCACTTGAGAAAAAGCGCTATATAAATGTAATTCACTTCACTTCACATTACTATAACTTGACAAAATATATTGGCAAATCCACAGCAATCGTCATTGTTTACTTTGAAGTGGGCCTATATGTAAGGACCTAAAGAGAAAGTAAAAATAGCCTGTAATCTTTTCAAGAACTACTCAAAAATGATGCGGCAAACTGCAAATATTTATTTTTTACCACAGTCAGGTATAGTAACATATCACAGTAGTCAACATGCAGTACAAATTAAAATCTGAGACAAATAAAAAGGTTTGAAAAGAAATCTGGAGTTAAATAAAAATTACAGCAGAGATAAAGATGTGTGTGTCACAATCCTAGTGTGTGTAAAGTGTGAAAATGTGTGTATCACAATCGTTATCTGTGTGCAAGATGTGAAGATGTGTGTATCACAATCCTTATATGTGTGCAAGATGGGAAGGTGTGTGTAAAGCAATGTGTGTAATATTTTGCAAAAACGTTGAAGCAGAGTCTATGCCCAATATTAGGCAAATCTGCACAATGGTTTTGTTCACTGTGTGTAGACTTTGTTAACTGTGTGAACATGTAAAATTTTGTGTGTAAGCAATTGGAAAAAACTGCAAATGGTGCTCCGATTGGTGTCTAACAGTAGCAGACCCTGAGAGGTTTGGTATGCACACTGAAAGAGTACACAATTAAATCAGTGCTTCCTGTCTGTTTTGATAGTCCAAAGTCAAAGAAGGCTGCAGATGGAACCAAAAATCGGAAGGTGAAGAGCACCCACCTTCTGCAGATTGATGATCATGACTTCACCATGAGACCTGCATTTGCAGGTAAATTGTCCAATGACCGATGACCCTGCTGATTCATGACATGAACTGGTGCTAGATATATTTAGTCCACTGAATGATCTTCATTTTCTGTCAGCTCCGGTTTTTGAGAGGATGCACTTAACAATAAATGTGCACAGTTCTGGTAATAAAATGTAAAGCACAATTTTCTTGCTTAAAATTGAGATCCAAATTGGAACAAAAAAGGTAAATGAAGCAAAATAAACATCCAACTGGCATGGGGTAGAGCAATGCAAGTTTCTGGTCCTGTATACTGCAATTGACTTAACCTTTTTTTTTGGCAAGAACACAAACCTGTTAACATCTTCAATAGGTTGATACTTGATTTTTTTAACCTAATTCATTGAGTTTGTAATTTGACCTTCAATTGATGACCATGATCAGGATAAAACACAGGACAAATATTTTACTCCAAAAAATATTTGTATCAACAAAGGTGAGAAATTTTACAATCTATAAACACAGCATTATAAGACAATATTACAACATCCATCAATTTTCTTACGCTTCTTGGGGTCGGGGCGCGAGGGCAGCAGATAGTCTGAAGGTGCGATCACCGTCTCTGGCCATCCAAGTCACTGCCATTGTGTCGTTGGGCAAGACACTTCACCCTTACTCCCAGTGCCGCTCACACTGGTGAATGAATGATAGGTGATGGTTGGAGGGGCCGTAGGCGCAAATTGGCAGCCACGTTTCCGTCAGTCTAACCCAGGGCAGCTGTGGCTACACATGTAGTTTACCACCACCTTTTAGTGAATAATGGGTTCTCACTTCTCTGTGAGTGTCTAGTCTATAGAAAAGCACTATATAAATGTAATCCATTATTATTATTATTATTATAGAAGCCCTCTTCACTGTACTTCATCCTGCTCCTCCCGAGGATCCCGAAGCATTACCAGGACATTTGGGAGACCGGTCTCTCCCTCGTGTCCTGGGTCTACCCAGGTCAGACGTGTACTGAATACCTCCCCAGAGAGGCATCCTAGGGGCATCCCCCCGCCACCTCATCTAGCTCCTCTTGATGTGGAAGAGCAGTGACTACTCTGAGCTCCTCTCAAATGACAGAGCTTCTCACCCTATCTCTAAGGGAGAGCCCCTCAGTACCCGCGATCTTGCCCTTTCAATCACAACTCAATGCTCATGACCATAGGTGAAGATACAAACAAAGATCGCCCGGCAAATTGAGAGCTTTCCCCTCCAGCTCAGCTCCCTCTTTACGACAACGGACCAATGCAGCACCACTCAAACTGTCTCATGATCTATTCTTCCCTCACTTGTCGTGAACTGGCCCTGAGGTATTTGAACTTCTCTACTTGGGGAAGGATCTTGTTCCAAAACCGGGGATGGCACTCCACACTTTTCTGAGTCATAACCATGGACTCTGACTTAGAGGTGCTGATATTCTCATACCATTCGCTTCAGTGAGATCTGAAAAAAACGGCCAAATTAAGTCAGCAGGACCACATCATCTGCAAAAAGGAGATACCTAATCCTGCAGCCACCAAAGCACCTCAATGCCCTGACTGCACCTATAAATTCTGTCCATAAAGGATATGAACAGAATCTGTGACAAAGAGCACAGACCTTACTAGAAAAAAGCCTGAATTACCAAGCTCTGACACCAATCATAAAGAGAGCAGACCGCCACAATCTAGTCACAATCTGTCCCAATATTTTCACCCCCCACAGGACTTCCTAAGGGACACAATCAATGCCTTCTCCACAGAGATCAAGGTAGGGCAAATTTCCATGCACCCTCAAGGACTGTGCCAAGAGTATAGAGCTGGTCCACCGTTCCATGACCAGGAGGAAACCCACACTGCTCTTCTTCAATCAGAGGTAGCCGTACAACGTTGGTCATCCTACTAATGAGTCCACACCTCCTCTCTAGTACACCTGAATTGACCTTACCAGGAAAGCTGAGTATGACCCCATGATACTTGGAACATACCATATGGTCCCCTCTCTTAAAGAGAGCAAAAACCACCACGGTCTGCCAGTTCAGAGGCACTGCTAACTCCTGTCAACCAAGACAGCCCCACAGCATCCTGAGCCTGAGCATCCAGGCGGATCATCCACCTTTTATCTATATTGGCAACCTCAGCCTCAGAGATTGCAGAGTGCCCATGAACTGCTTCTTCATAGGAAGATGTAGGTGGGATTGAGGGGGTCTTCATATTCCTTCTACCAATTCACTACACCTCAAATTGAAGTCAGCACGTCACCTTACAAGGTGTTGACAGCGCACTGCATTCCCTTCCTGAGACTGCAGATGGTGGTCCAGAATTTATTGAAAGCCGTCCAGAAGTAATTCTCCATGGCTTCCACAAACTCCTCCCATGTCTGAGTTTTTTGGCCTATCGATACCTGGCCGCTGCTTACGGTACCATATTGTACAAAAAATACCATATTGGATTCCTTCGTCAGCTAGACGGCATCCCTCACTGCTGGTCTCCACCAGCGAGTTCTGGGATTATTGCCACGACAGGAACCAACCACCTTGTGGCCACAGCTCCAATCGGACAATCGAGGCACGGAACACTCGGACTCAACCCACTGCCTCCCTAAGAACATGTTTGAAGCTCTTCCGGAGTTAGGAATTGAAACTCTTTCTGACGGGAGATCCTGCCAGATATTTACAGCAGACCCTCACAAGATGTTTGGGCCTGCCAGGTCTTACCGGCACCCTTTCCCACATTAGAGCCAGCTCACCACAGGTGGTTATCGATTTTAAGTTGTGCCTCTCTCTTCACACAAGTGTTCAAGCTGTGGGACAACAAGTTCTATGACACAGCCACAAAGTCAATCATTGATTCAGGGTGCTTGAACATGGTGTTTGTTATGGACAGTTTCTGGCGAACAGTATCAAAACACCACTTGGGTTCAAATCCGAGTGGCTGTTCCTCCCAATCATGCCTCTCCAAGTCTTACTGTTGTTGCCAATGTGAGCGTTGAAGTCCCCCGGCAGAACAAGGGAAACCTGAGGGAACACTCTTCAATACGCCCTCTTCGGCAGGTACTCTAAACTAGTGTTTGGCAAGAACAGTCAGGACCTGCCCCTCCACCCAGAGTCGAAGGGAGACTACCCTCTTGTCTACTGGGTTAAACTCCAATGGTATCAATCTCATGCTGATACCACCATTGGTATCAATTTGTTTGATTTTTAAAAATATCGATGTAATCATAGTAGTATCGACAAGATTCGCTCCTATCATTACAGTGGATGTTAGGTGTCGATCCACCCATGCCGTTTGTTTACATTGTGACGCCGGTGAGCTACGGTGTGTAGTCAAGCATGTTTAACTATTCCTCGTCCTGCAGGGATGATACTTGTAAGAATGGAGGCGAGGATTAGTGATTTTAGGGCTGGACTTTAGCCGCTAGCGAGCTAGCCATATCTTAAAGCACCTCTTCCTAAGGGCGTTTCAGTGTTATAGCTTCACCTTTATCGTTAGTTTTCAAGCCAAAATGCGTCCGTTCTCCCTCGCACACTGTGTTTGCTTGTAAGTACTCCGTGATTGTGCTTTGCCGAACATGCTCTTCTGCTCGTAAAACCACCGGAGAGGCGGTATAGTACCGAATATGATTCATTAGTATGTCATACTAATTGTGTCCAACACAATTGTAAATATAATAATAGTTGATGGTATACATATATTATTACAAATGTCATTAACCTTCCCATCGTCTGAGACCGTTTTGTTTTTTTAACAAATCACTGCATTTCTCCAGGTTACTGGTATTTGTGAGTGACAGCAAGAAAAGCTCTCACTCTCAGGGAGAATCTATATGCATCTAACATGTTTGTATCTTTGTCAAACACCTTAATACCATGCTAAAAAATATGTATGTATATAATCTACGTTATTAAGTATATCACCTCGCCTGCTGAAAAACTGTGTGCACCCCTGATCTATTGGACTGCACAAAATAATTAACTGTTTTAATCATCTTTCAACTTGAACGTACTGTCGAGTAAGCAAGCACGCCATGTTTTTGACTTCACTGATTTTTTTCTTTTTATTGTTATTATCTTTAAAGCCGAAAAAACAACAAAGAGTAAAATGAAAACAATTTATAATTTTTTCCAGAAATGTGATCCTAATTGTTGGTACAACAACTGTGAATATACGACACATTTTTTACACCATTTTCTTTCAAGGAGAAACATTTTATTATATTCAGGTCAATATGGTATTTCTGCGGAGTCAACATGTCAGCTGGCACTAAAACTTGAGTCTGGCACGTGATACGGGCCATATGGTGTGAGGAAGTGTAGGGAGGACACTGCTGACATCTGGTACTTGGCACAAGTTAAGCCCAATACGCACATCAACATAATCGGGCTGATTTTGCGCCCAAGTCAGCCTGATTCTGTTATGTCACTCAAGGTTACCTTGAGTCCTTGACCAATAATTTTTGTGCTGTTATGTGATTTCTTTACAAAACCCCATCACATCCCAACGCCCCTGATTATATCATAAATATTCAACCTGTTCAATAGTTACATGTATAGCTGTAATTGTCAAAACACAACAACAACAAAAAAAGCAATCGGAAAGCCAAGAAAGTCAGAAATGAGGACCTAATGGCAAATACACAAATGGTTACCTAATAATCTCTGAAACCCTGGTCTTGAAGGCTTTTTAAAAAAAAGGCATACCCAAAATAAAACAAATGTTTCTATGCATCTACAACACGGGTGTCAAACTCAAGGCCCGCCACATCAATTTGTGCGGCCCCCGAAAGCGTGGAAATAATATGTGTAAATAATATGTGTAAATAATGTACCTTATCTTTTCTTAATACATGTATTAGAAAAATTAATGTACTGTGTACAATTACATACATTTCCACTTTAATCATCTCTAATTATAAAACAAAATATTATATCATCATACATTTCAAAACAATGTTATTGTTCAAATAACGATAAATACATAAATATGTGCTTGATTTATGATTTCAAAGCAAGTAAAACAACAAACTGTAGTTCAATGTAGAAATTTTACAGTAACATTTTTTTTTACAGTAAAATCCACTTTCAATATAGAGTAATAATACACTATAAAACACAACAACCGTAGATTTTGCAGTATAAAAAATTTTGTGGTACCGTTTTTCCATTCCATTTAATTTCATTCCATGTATTTCATTTATTTTATATGCTGTAAAAAAACAAAATGCAAATATTACAGTGAAACTGTGGCGACTGAGCTGCCAGTTTTATACAGTACAAACTAAAGATTTGGTTGTTCAGCGTACGTAAAAAAAGACAGACAATTATACACATTTTCTTCGAATGTTGTATATATAACATTCATACTGTTATATATACAATATTCATACTGTATATTATTCACTGTTAAAAACGGCCCTCTGAGGGCAACCATAACTGCGATGTGGCTCTCAATGAAAACGAGTTTGACACGCCTGATCTACAAGGTCTACATGAGCTTGGTATCAAAGTAAAGAAGAGACTTTGACGTTACATACTGTACATCCACTACTGGATAGAAGAGTAAACCAAGCTGCTTGTTCAGTGAGTTTTAGTGGTAGAAAAATTATATTTGTGCCATGCGAAGAGCTATTTGTTAGCTTTCAAACAGTGAGGGCCGCCCCTTCTTATAGGCAGAACACACGCTGTGCGTACAGCCCCCTTTTGCATGAAGAAGCACATGTAAAATGTAAATTATTAGAATGACAGAAGGTTATATATGACATTTTAACGCAAACAAATTCCTGATTTGTTTTAGTATGACATGAATAAAAAAGTCTAAATTATTTTTGTAATCGGGAAGGGGGTCCCAAAATAAAATTCTGTCGAGAGAATTTAGCCTGCAAACCGAATTAAGGCCAGGGCTGACAGAACACCTGCTTTAGCAAACTGGTGGTTTAGCTGTACGTGCACTTGAATGGGCCAGACTTTTGAAATGGTCTGTAGTTTGTGAACTGGTGTTTGTCCCCAGGCTTATACATGAGTGCAACTTTTGCCATTTTCATTTGGTTTAAAAAGTCTAGTAGTAGGTGAGAACTCAACCCAAAGTTATGTTTGCTTCAAAATGCTGGGTTTTTAGAGGCCTGAAGTTTATCAGCTGATATCCAGAAGAAAAGTTCACTGCAGTGAGTATGACGGTGGTAACAGGTCAACTTCCTAAGGTTTTTCCAATCAGTCCCATCAATGTTGGAATGTTTGCTTTAAATCCGCGTTGGCTGACACTGAGTAACTTTTGTTTTTGAGTTTGTTTCATCTTTTGCTAAACAATTTTTAAATGATTTAGGAAAATTTGGGGAGTCGCAGAAAATGGTTTGTAGTTTGTGAACTGGTGTTTGTCCCCAGGCTGAGACATGAGTGCAACTTTTGCCATTTTCATTTGGTTTAAAAATGTACCATAAATTGCTGATGTGTGTTAATAATTTCTATATCAATTCTATTATAGTCCCTAGATGTTTTGGATTTGTTGACAATATGAATTATTCTGTCTTCTAGGGCTTGGTATCATGGAACCTTATAAATAATTCCAATTTGATTCATAAGGTTCTAAATTGATTCTAAATAGATTCTACACTTAAATATTGAAAATCACTCTAATTTGTTACAAAATACAAGTTTACTTAGTTTTTTCTTCATTATAAAAACTTTGGACAGTTTAAACTTCCTCCAAAGTTTCATCATTGCAATTTTAAAAAAGGAAAGGAATTGCAAGTATAAAAGTTTAATTCTATCGCAACATTGTTGCACTATTGTTTCTTCAAGTGCTGATTACAACCATTGAATGTGTAATCTAAAAAAAACAAAATCAGTGAACTTGGCACATTGTGTAAATCGTAAATAAAAACAGAATACAATGATTTGCAAATCCTTTTCAACCTATATTCAATTGAATAGACTGCAAAGACAAGATATTTAACGTTCGAACTGGAAAACGTTGTTATTTTTTTCAAATATTACCTCATTTGGAGTTTGATGCCTGAAACATGTTTCAAAAAAGCTGGTACAAGTGGCAAAAAAGACTGAGAAAGTTGAGGAATGCTCATCAAACACTTATTTGGAACATCCAACAGGTGAACAGGCTAATTGGGAATATGTGGGTGCCATGATTGGGTATAAAAGCAGCTTCCATGAAATGCTCAGTCGTTCACAAACAAGGATGGGGCGAGGGTCACCACTTTGTGAACAAATGCGTGAACAAATTGTCCAACAGTTTAAGAACAACATTTCTCAATGAGACCTAGCTGTCTCCTATTGAAAATGTGTGGCGCAATATGAAGCGTAAAATACGACAACGGAGACCCTGGACTGTTGAACCACTTAAACTGTACATCAAGCAAGAATGGGAAAGAATTCCACCTGAAAAGCTTCAAAAATTGGTCTCCTCAGTTCCCAAACGTTTACTGAGTGTTGTTAAAAGAAAAGGCCATGTAATACAGTGGTGAAAATGCACGTGTGCCAACGTTTTTGCAATGTGTTGCTGCCATTAAATTCTAAGTTAAAGATTATTTGCAAAAAAAAAATGTGAGTATTTTTTGTTAGCGTAGTCAGACGCGTAACACACAGCAAATTTACTGTAAAGGCACTTGTTTTTCTGGCGTCCTTTCTTTAGCAGTGATTACAAGTCCTTTAGTTACAAATATAATCAATACAACAGTTTCAGTCAAATGTTTAAATTCCATGATCATAACGTAAATCTTTGCCACCAGGTGACCATTATTGAGCAAAGGCTGTGAATATTTTACGTACATGTAATTTGTATTTTTTTATAAAAATATTTTTTAATTATAAGTGCAAAAACCTCTTCCAAAAAACAACTTTGTACATTGTCATTGTGTATAATTTTGTGGACAAAAATTTATTTATTCCATTTTGGAACATAGTAAAATGTGGAAAAAAGTGAAGCGCTATGAATACTTTCCGGATGTACTGTATGATCAATATTATGGGGTGCCGAATGTAGAAATTAAATCATATTTTGAATTTTTAGCTCACTTTTTTTTTTTTACTTTTAGCTAATTTTTCTCACATTTGAGGCAACAATTAAATGATGAAGTGAAATGTTCAATCTAAATGTTGAATATAAATATTGAATATAAATATCAAATATAAATCTACACTATATGCTAAATCTTATTGTAAATGTTATAGATATGAATTATACACATTAAATCTAGATATTAGTGTTGAATGAGTATCTAAATATTAAATAAAAATACAAATGTTAAATCTAATGTCTCGCCAAGTGTAAAGATAAATAAGAATCAGAATCAGAAATACTTTATTAATCCCCGAGGGGAAATTAAAATTTTCAGCACAATCCCATTCAAGATCAGACAAACATTACAGGGAGACAGAACAGGATCTCTGACGGGTCAGCCAACTTCCGGCGCCCCTTACAAAAAAGGTGAGATACAGGTAAACAACTGGGGGGTCTAAGCCTGGGCCCCTGGAGAGGGGGTCCAGACTGAGGCCAAGGGAAAAAACAACATGTGTGTGAGAACACAAAGAACACAAAGGACATTAAAGACAATTAAAAGAGCAGAGCTGATTCAACCAGCCAATTCTACATACAGCTATAAATAAAAAGTAAAATGAACATATACACTGTGGTGGCCTCTGCGGTGTTCCACGCCATCGTCTGCTGGTTGTTCTAACATGCCAGAGGCTGTTCACCTTGGAGACCTGCTGCGGATATGGGTACGGCCTGGCGCGAGATTTACACCTTCTCCCCCGGAGAAGGGAGAAGGTGTAACAAAGCAACCAAGAGAGCTGACTCCACTCTCGGCCGTCATTTAAAGAAAATGCAAATATTCCACAAATCCGACGCCTCTCAGCCGCAAAGACACCAAATCTGGTGACTTTCCAACTCCTCTCAGTTACTTTTTTTCTCAAAAGCGACGAGCGACAAATACTGTACTTTTTCGGGGTGTTTTAAAGACATGAAAGCACATATCAATCCGCAGTGCATGTCTTTGAAAATTCAATTTAGCCCGTAGACATCATGAGGATCAACACGATCATTTTCGTATCTAAAGTGGATACGCCCCACCAATTTGTCACGTTTCATGTGTCAGGTAAACCGTGAAGAATGGGGCCATATGAATCCCTTCATTCTTTCGTGTTTAGCAAACCGCTCAGTTATTTGCCCCTCCTCCCTTTTACACCATTGTGACATTCATCTATTTAATGAAATATTAGGTTTATTTATTTATTTTTTAAATGTTTCTACAGGTCCAGCTGTTCCTGTTGGTGTCGACGTTCAGGTTGAGAGCTTGGATAGCATATCAGAAGTAGATATGGTGAGTGACATGACAAAATTAAATCGCACATGATAGACCAGACCTGGGCAAAATACGGCCCGCGGGCCACACGCGTCCCATTATAAAATTCAATTTTTTAGACCTTTAACATCAAAACTATAGCCGCAATTATGACGTGTTTTTAAATTACCATAAGTCTTGAACTATGGAAAGTATTTATATGGTCGAAATCTGCGCTTTCGGGTGTTATACGAGTTATTATGGTAATCTACGTCACAGCAGCTCAGACGAGGAACAAAGCAGAGTGTATGTATTATTGTAGTTGATCTTTTTTGTAACACCGATAGTGAATGATGCACACATTTGTAGTTATTTCTACACGCTTTGCCTCTGTAGAGCTTTTGTGTTATTAATGTTCTTTGTAATGTTCTATATAATTCTTGTTGCAAGCATTTTTCAGTCCTTTTGTCATCCCTGGTTTTTTGTGCTTCTTACTAAGTTGTTTCAATGGACAATGTTTGTCAAAAAAAGTGTTGGAAAAAATGACCATAAGCATAATTTCCATCATTTTCACTGTATACATCATCCCAACTTTGATCTCTCAGATCATGTCATACTTTTCTCGTGCATATTCTTCGGAATGTCTTTTTGTCATCAATGTTCCTTTTGTACTTTCCGTCATAGATCGTGAAAACCGGCAGATGATCACTGATGTGCCATGCTAGTGGTATTATTATCAAAATCATTAGTAAAAATGTACAAACCCCGTTTCCATATGAGTTGGGAAATTGTGTTAGATGTAAATATAAACAGAATACTGTTTCTGGCATCAAATTCTAAAGTTAATGATTATTTGCAAAAAAAAAAAAAGTTTATCAGTTTGAACATCAAATATGTTGTCTTTGTAGCATATTCAACTGAATATGGGTTGAAAATGATTTGCAAATCATTGCATTCCGTTTATATTTACATCTAACACAATTTCCCAACTCATATAGAAACAAGGTTTGTATGAATAAATATGGCGCTGTGTCCTGATATTCTACTTGGCCTAAACACGAGGATATAAACTCAGGTTATACATTGTGTCTTTTCTGTGTGTGTGTGGGTTTAAGAGGTCTACGTTGAAGTCGCCACATAAGAAAGTTACTTTTTGACTGACTTCAGTAAAAGTTGCCTTAATCCAGTTCTCAATTACAATGTTTGACTTAGGTGTTCTACATATGCTGATGTTAATATGTTTTTGCTTTTTTCAGGACATATTTTAATGTTTAGACATTCTTAAATATTATCAATAGCTCATGTTTTTACTAGGGCTGTCAAGTGGCAATTGTGACCTGTGCTGGCAAAATGAGTCACAATGAGGAAATTTTAAAAACTGAGTTATTGTTATTTACACATTCTCCATCTAAAGACCTTCAAAATGATATATGGTTTGTTGGAATCGGACAAAAAATGACTGAGTTACATCCGATTGAAGTCGACCAAGTTTGAAGGTCCTTTTTGAGGTAAAACAGCTTAAAGTTTACTGTTCCAGAACAGAATGTTCCAAAACAAAACTCCATAGCAACCATACCTTAAAAGTCCTTGTAGCAACACCAAAATTGGTACAATTAAAGTCAAATCCCATGTCTAAAGGAAAAATATATATTCAACTCTATTGAAAACGGTTATGTACAAAAATTTCAACACTGTTATGTCACAGTTTTTTTGTTCACTGGTCAGTTTGTCAGCTGGTCAGCTGTCCGTAATATTCCTGACCAGCAGCACTAAGAAGATTTGCCGACTGCAGTGAATTTAGCGCACTTGCAACCGCCTGTGTACCCTCTCCACCTTCTAAATCCATTACGGAATGTAAAACAGTCTAACTTATCCACAAAAATAATATTTAAATGTTCGAAAATCACCTTTTTTCACCAAATATTCCGCTCGAATTACTGTGTGTTGTTTTTCATCAGGGCGCTGCCATGATACCACAATGCACCGCGCGGGGTGATTCAACCAATGAGGGTACGCCTCACAGCGACCGGTTAGCAACAAGCCGGATTTGTTTAAAAATTCGAATTCTATTGGTTCAGAATGGCGTCATCGCCATTCTGAACCAATCATTCCATGCTCATTTTTAGAAAGTAGGTAAACTTGGCGTCACAATGATACCAAATATGGCTAAGGGGATTCCCCCTTATGGCCGCGAGTGAGCATTGAAAACACTTGATTTTCTCAAGGAATTTTAACACAAAGGACTAATTTCTGAAGACATACCTCGTACAAAACCTTCAAATAAAGGTGATTTAAGATGTTTTCTTGCTATTTCGATGATTGGGATCGCTAGATTGTGGCTTTATGGACTCATTTTTGTGAAAATCTCAATTTCAACCAAGATACATTTTTTTCACTTATTTGCCTGTAGGTCAAAATTAGCCTGTGCGTATTCCGACTCATTTTGCCAGCACGGGTCACAATTGTTTTAATCAGATTAATCACACTATTATAAACCTGTGATTAATCATGATTAATTACGGGTTATTATTTGCTTGCATAAATAAAATTTGCTGAAGGAAATACCCCAATATTTGGGTACAAATGCAATTTAGTAGTCATGCAGGCAATTTTTTTTATATATTTTACTGAACTGCAAGTCATTGATTTGCTCAAAACTGAAAATAAGTGAAAATAAGTATAGTAAAAATGAAGTGCAGATTTTGAAAGTCTTTGCAGTTTGCTATTATTTTGTAAACCTTAAATGGCCTTAAATAAACAACTTAATATAGTCTACCATTTACTCATCTTTCGTTTAAACAGTTGTTTGAAACAAACAAGCGTGTTTACCTTTTTCAGATGACAATGTTGATCTCTTGTTTTGGTACAATGCGACCGCAGCTCATAGTGATGTAAGAAATACATCTGTCGTCTGAGTGGAAACATGTCTTCGAGTGTTTTGAGCCAGTGTCCCTCCCTGACTTAATAAAAATAGTTCAACAGATGTTGAACTATTTTGCATGTCCACTGGACAATATCCCATGTCGGCTTTTTAAAAATGTTTTTAATTGTCCATCTAGTAAATTCTTCCCTGAGGTGTGGAAGTTTTCCTAACCTCCTTGAAACATGCTGTGGTCCAGCCACTAATCAAAAAGAATAACCTTGACCCCAATATTTTATCACATTTTAGACCAATCTCGTATTTGCCATTTTATCCAAAGTCCTAGAGAAGGTTGTTTATCATCAACTTCTTTCTTATCTTAACTCATATGATATCGGGGGAAACATTTCAGTCTGGTTTTAAACTTTACTGCGTTACTGTAACGCCGTTATTCTCGGCGGTAACTAGTAGTCTAACGTGTAATTTTTTACATTCAGTAACTCAGTTACCATTACTACATGATGCGTTACTGCGTTATTTTACGTTATTTTTAATGTAGTATCGGCTAGAAACAGAATATCTGAGTGTGTTTTATTGGAGAGTTGCAGTGTCGTCCTTCTGAATCTTCTTGTGTCACAACGGGGACAAGACAAGATTCAGAAGGACGCACCCCCCCCCCCTCCCCCCTCCCCACACCTTTGTCTGGGTGTGGGGAGGGGGAGGGGGAGGGGAGGGGAGGGGAGGGGGGACGTGTCTTTGTTTACTAACAAGACATCATGGCGGAGCCGCAGTCGAGTTTCTTAACATGGAGATATTCTCACTACTTTTCTTTTGTCGAGCACAAAGAAAACAACATTTTAGTTAAATGTAAGTTGTGTCTTGGATCAAAGATCCCATCTACTGCCCAAAACAGCAATTGAAATCTGCTAAAACAGCTACAAAAGCAGCATGCTTCAACAAAGCTAGTAAAGAGAGACACACTTCACCTCCACCTCCACCTCCACTTAAGGATTTTAACGGGACTGATAGCCAGGACAACATACATGCAGGCTATTTCTACAGTGGAGTCACCCTCTTTCAGGCAGCTAATTAGCATGATACGGGCATCAAACAGCAAATGGCACGGAAAACATTTTCACGTACCTGGACAGTGAGTACATAAACATGGAAAGCGAGCTAAAGAAATTCTCCAAACTCTGCCTCTGCTCATCATTCATTACTGAAGGTACACACACTCTGTCAATTCTCTTATACTCTCATTCTAGACTTCTAGAGTGTTTGATTATCACATCACTCTAAATGTATAGACTATAAAGTTCACAAACATAAAGAGGGATCCTAGTGGGCCAGGCCAATCTTTCCTCATCTCTAAACTAAAACTGGGGAAATGCGTAGAGTGTGCTCCCGAAATGTGTTTGTCATTCTGGTTTGGTGTGGATTCACAGTGTGGCGCATATTTCTAACAGTGTTAAAGTTATTTATACGGGCACCGTCAGTGTAAACTGTATCGCTGTTGGCCAAGTATGCTCTGCATTCACGTGTGTGTGCGTGCTGATATGTGACTGGGCCAGCATTCGCTGGACTGGGTGAAAAGCGGACGTGACGATTTTTGGGAGGGGCACTGAAATTTGAGAGTCTCCCGGGAGGTTGCCTATTTAGTTAAAGTTAAAGTACCAATGTCACACACACACTAGGTGTGGTGAAATTTGTCCTCTGCATTCAACCCATCCCCTTGTTCACCCCCTGGGAGGTGAGGGGAGCAGTGGGCAGCAGCGGTGGCGCGCCCGGGAATAATTTTTTGGTAATTTAACCCCCAATTCCAACCCTTGATGCTGAGTGCCAAGCAGGGAGGTAATGGGTCCCATTTTTATATTCTTTGGTATGACTCGGCCAGGGTTTGAACTCACAACCTACCGATCTCAGGGCGGACACTCTAACCACTAGGCCACTGAGTAGGGTGATGTTACCGCGGCACCGCCGCTGAATATAATCGGCGGGCCAGCACTAGTGTTAATTTGGGCCAAGTGAAATTACGCGGAGTTTGACACCCATGGTCTAGATGAATGTGCTCTTCTTGTTCGGTAATTCTTTGGAGCGTTGTAGTTTTGTAGTTGAATGTTTGTTTTCTGTCAGGCTCCCGTTATCGTTGTCGTTGTTGTGGCTGCGCTAGGAGCTTTGATATTTAATTCAGTTTGATGTAGACTTTACAGTTGGCGCTCCATGTTCTCTGAATTTTCCTGAGCTTTCTTGGCGATATCAGCATTGCTTTTAGTTGTGCGTAGTGCTAGTTCATTTTGCACCCTTGAGATTATTTCCCTGTTTCACGATGATGGTGGCGGGGTGTTGTTGTTTCTTCCATTCAGTGAAATGCACTGGTGTTAATATCGACATTAATTCCCTTTGATTGCAGAAAGCTGACCACTTGTTGTTCTGTTGAATGGTTCTCGAGGATTTGTGTGCAACCCTGCAATGATGATGTAATTCTGTCGTGTAAACTGATCCATTTCTTTATGATGTTTTCCAAAACCAACATTAAATGCCCGTGACCTTCAATCCCTCAGGCGGTACTGCATCAAAAAAACGACATCAGTGTGTAAAGGGCTCAGGAACTCTTCAGAAAACCACTGTCAGTAACTACAGTTAGTTGCTACATCTGTAAGTGCAAGTTAAAACTCTACTATGCAAAGCGAAAGCCATTTATCAAAAACACCCAGAAACGCCGCCGGCTTCGCTGGGCCCAAGCTCATCTAAGATGGACTGATGCAAAGTGGAAAAGTGTTCTGTGGTCGGACGAGTCCACATTTCAAATTGTGGACCAAGAGGAAAAGAACCATCCGGATTGTTATAGGCGCAAAGTTCAAAAGCCGCATCTGTGATGGTAAATGGTAAATGGTAAATGGGTTGTTCTTGTATAGCGCTTTTCTACCTTTTTTAAGGAACTCAAAGCGCTTTGACACTTTTTCCACATTCACCCATTCACACACACACATTCACACATTCACACACTGATGGCGGGAGCTGCCATGCACGGCGCTAACCAGGCCCATCAGGAGCAAGGGTGAAGTGTCTTGCTCAAGGACACAACGGACGTGACTAGGATGGTAGAAGGTAGGGATTGAACCAGTAACCCTCAGATTGCTGGCACGGCCACTCTCCCAACTTCGCCACGCCGAAGTTGGGAGATCGTATGGGTAACTTACACATCTGTGAAGGTACCATTAATGCTGAAAGGTACATACAGGTTTTGGAGCAAAATATGTTGCCATCCAAGCAACGTCTTTTTCATGGACCCCCCCTGCTTATTTCAACAAGACAATGCCAAGCCACATTCTGCACGTGTTACAACAGCGTGCCTGTAGTCCAGACCTGTCTCCCAATGAAAATGTGTGGCGCATTATGAAGCGTAAAATACGACAACGGAGACCCGGGACTGTTGAACAACTTAAGCTGTACATCAAGCTAGAATGGGAAATAATTCTACCTGAAAAGCTTCAAAGATTGGTCTCCTCAGTTCCCAAACGTTTACTGAGTGTTGTTAAAAGGAAAGGCCATGTAACACAGTGGTGCCCCTGTGCCAACTGTTTTGCAATATGTTGCTGCCATTAAATTCTAAGTTAATAATTATTTGCAAAAAAAAATTAAGTTTCTCAGTTCGAACATTAAATATCTTGTCTTTACAGTCTATTCAATTGAATATAAGTTGAAAAGGATTTGCAAATCTTTGTACTCTGTTTTACGATGTACACAACGTACCAACTTCACTGGTTTGGGGTTTTGTAAATCCGGATCCACTTTAGGAAATCCTGTATTGCGCCGTTGACTGTGTCTTGTCATGCTCATGGTTGCCAAGTGAAGCCGGTGGTGTTGTTAGCTTTAGTGGCAAGCGGTGCCTCTAACGGGTTTTTTCACTTACTTTGCTAGGCCGGCCAGAGCTGTGTCAGCGTTTCTGACCACTTTTGTGGTCAGAAACGCTTAAAATGTGTCCAACTGTCTCGGTTTTGTTGTTGTTGTTTTGTTGCTAGCTAGAATTTAGCCCCCGGTTTTCGGCACCTTAGCTTCGCTGGCTTTAGCGAAAATGTGCCTCCCGCCGGGCAGAGTTCAAGTCGAATATGTTAGCAAGCTGTCCTGTAGCTGTGATCACAATTATTAGTAGTTTCTAGTCAAAACTGTGGTGTCTATATCAATAGACATAATTTGGAAAAGCTACAAGTTACTCTCGATTAAATGTAGCTAAGCTACAGGGGAAGCTTAGCCTTACAAGCTACACAGCAAAAGTAGCTTGCTACATCAAAGCTACATTTAACGGCATGTAATGTGTGTGACAGTATACAAATGGACCCCATAAGGGTCCATTACTATTAACTTTCTGTTATTTAGCTGGGGACACCCTACAACTACCTCTAGGGTTCCCCGCACCCCACTGCATGTATTTATTTAGTTTGCCTTTTCTTTGACCCACCTCAAAAATGTTATTCATTTTCTCTACCTACAGTTAAAAAAAACAGCATCCATCTATATCTTGACAAAAAAACAAACAATAACGTGTGTGTTGTTTGGGAACAGTTGGTGATGGTTATGTGCAGTAAAACTTTTCATGAACTCAACTCACCTTTAATTTGTGTTGGATGTCTTAGATGAGACAGCAGTTATTGATTTTGGTTTACAGAGTAAACAACTAAAAACTAAGGTTTTGGGCATTGTTTTCTCTAAATGCATTCATTTGTCTAAATATGGTTAAGACACGCATTATTGTGGGTTTCCTGCACATCTTCATCACTAAAGGAAAAATCTAATCTGCGGGAGAGTATTCCTCTGTTATTTTAAAGTTGTTGTTTTTTTTTAGTTGTCAGCTTGAAGCGTCCCTCTGTCTCTGACTCCCTGACTGTTATGATTTTGCTTACTAGTTTCTATGACCCACCCTGTCTTGCAGAGGCAATCTGTAAATGTTTAGCCCTAACCTTAGCCAATTATGGCTCATCATGCGAACACAAACCAATCATCATGGATTTTCTCCGTATGTTCTCATTCTGTATTTTCTCCATATTTTTGGATGGCCTTGATTTGCAGTCTAATTTCTCTCTTTGTAGCTTTGATGGGTTTAAAAGCAGCTAAGCTACAGGAAAAGCTACTCGTTACAAAAGTAGCTAAGCTACCACCAAGCTACTGGACAATTAAGTTAAGCTATGTCCTTTAGCTATATGTAGCTTGTTACTGCCCATCACTGCATATCAATGCCATTTTATAACGTTATAGCTGCTGGAAGACTTAAGCGGCCGATTAAAACAAATGCAATTAATTTATTTTGGTGTCTTTGCATTTATTTTTTTGTGATGTTTATTTTTTCATATAGACGATATATTGATAATATATCTCTATCTATTAACTTCTTGCAATATGCCTTTTCTTGCGGCTGGATCATATCAGACCAGGGGTCTGCAACCCACGACTTTGGACCTTTGAACCAAATCGTCAATAAATATTGGCTATTTAATTGTAATTTGTTTTTTTGGTAGTTTTTTTTAAATTAATTAGTTAATTTTAATGTAACAGTTGTTAACTTTGGAGAGTTTGGTGATCTTGTTATATAAAAACAAAACGTTTTTTAATATTTTGTCGACCGAAATGTACAGTACGGTAAGACAGCAATGAACAGAAACCCCGAGCCCAAGGACCTTCTCGCTGTGAGGCATGAGCGCTAACCACTGCGCCACGGTGCTGTTCGAGAAAATAGCAAACAAAAAAAACAAAAAAATGTATATGACATTTCTAGAACAAACACACAGCATTTGTGAAGAAATACCCAGCTGGAGATGACCGAAAAACAGCAGATGTTTACAGATGACTAGAGCCCCAGGGCTCAGGTTTAGGCCTCATCCTTTTTTCTATCTATATTAATAATGTGTACTGATCTTTCATTTCATGTATCAATTTTATAATTGATACATGAAATCTGGCAGATCATATCTTTTATTCTAACCCAGTCCCTAGAATTCCAACAATCTGCCTCTGAAATTGTCCAGTCTTGTTTGCAGGTATTAAAATGGTGTTGAATGCGGACAAAATTATATTCTGCTTGTGTCAACTAACCTCGCTGACAATGTGACATTTTCAATGTAGTTTGTAATTAGCTGTTATTAGCACCATCTAGTGGTAATACAGTTAATTGTCTCCAGTTGACAAATAATTTTGACGACTGTTACTACACAGATTGCGTATCAACATGTGTTATCTGTCTCCATAAATGTCTGTCTTTGGCAGCAGTATTCAGCGACACCAGGTATTGTCCAGTCCAGTGGCTGATGTTGTCTTGCCAGCATTTAATTTGTTTTCCTCTACTTCTTCTTCCTTCAATCATTCCTTTTAGGCAGATTTTGCCTGCCAGACATTCCCAAATATTTTTTTTAGATCTTTAAGATGGAAACTGTAGCTGCCATTAAGATGTGCAGTGATGTTTTCAAATAATCAATTAAGTCTTGAACTATACAAAGTATTTCGATGGTTGGAATCTGCGCTTTTGCATGATATACTACTTACCAGAGGTGTGGACTCGAGTCACATGACTAAGTCTAAGTCTAAGTCGAATTGCAAGTCCCTTTGGACTTGCAACTCGACTTAGACTTTAACATCAATGACTTGTGACTTCACTTTGACTTGAGCATTTTGACTTGACTTGCTACTTTCCCCAAAACCCAAAGATTAAAAAGTTATTCAGGAGCGCTCTGTATCTTTCATTGTGTACGTTTTTGTCTGTCAGCGTGTGTGCTATCCATACAACATCCAATCAAATTAGATCCACGTTGTTTTCATCCGACAGCATTCATTCAATCAAATTGCAGGACAACCAACGAAGAAGAGCTGTCAAACAACGCGGCAGTGAGAAAAAATGATACCAAAGATTGTGCCTTTAGAGGTGCATGTCTGATGCAAGGGCTGTTTAACACCTTTCTTACGTCACGACTCTGGAGACCGATTAGCATTGTCAGCAAGTTTATTGACATTCAAAAGGGTGAAACTAAAAAGACAAACAATGCAGTCAACATATACATATGCTATGCAAATGTATTCATATATATGCTGTAATGCTACCTTACAAGGCATGAGAAGGTAAACAAAGTGAATTTGTACTACGATGCCATTTTAGATGACATCGCAAATTATTGCTAATGAGTATGGCATTGAGACTTTTATTTATTATTATTAGCAAAGATCATACATCAAAGATCATAAATTTAGCTCGAAATATTTTAGACAAAAACCAAGTTTCAAAGTTCAACTTATGATACATACCGGCGATGCAACCTTAAACAAAAGATATATGCAGTATTTCTTCGAAAATAACCACCATAAAGTACGTGCTGGCACCGTAGATTTCTCTGCTTGGCTTATGCAACTTCCGGTCAATAAAGTTTGATTCAAAATACACACTTCTCAAAGATGTAGTAACTGCCATGACCACATGATGGCGACAAATACACATGTAATAATGTTAATTAAATGACAAGCAATAAGCACAACACACTTCAACAACAAGAGTTTACAACTGTTAGTTGTAACAGAACAAAGATAGTTTCGTTCGGGTATAAAAACTACGAGGTTGTCAACAAAAAACGAATTGCAGTATGCAAAACATGCGGTTCGAAGATTAGATAACAGACGGAGACGCAACAACTTCCAACTTCGTTCGACATTTGAAGTTGAATGTAAGCTAACGTTATTGGCTAGTAACGTATGTTTTAATTGCTGTTTAGTTAAATCAGTGAGGCTGTAACTCACTGCTAACGTTATAACGTTATTGCGAACACGGCTATCTGTTGGTCCACTGCAGTTCATATGTGTACCGTTTTAGCTAGCTTTCCGACATACTGCTGGTTGTTTACCTCACAACAGCCATGGTGACATCATACTACGCCCCCATCGTGCACAAATGACGGACAGACTCTTGGCCAATTTGGTCTTTTGCAAATCTAAAAAGTACAACTCTGTTCATTGTTTGATTGATTGATTGTTTGAAACTTTTATTAGTAGATTGCACAGTACAGTACATATTCCGTACAATTGACCACTAAATGGAACACCCGAATACGTTTTTCAACTTGTTTAAGTCGGGGTCCACGTTAATCAATTAATGTATTTGTTATGTTTTTCATGTGTATGCACACATAAACACACATACAGTATGAGATGAGATCAATTAGATAAACAGGATAGAAACCGCTGTGGAACGAGTTAAAATGCCATATGCCATGGAAATACAATGTTAACACTTTTGTACAAATAAGTACAGTTGCACCTGTTTTTTCTAATGTGTTTATTCTGTAAAGGAATGAATTAAATGTTTAAAATGCAATGTCAGCACAATTTTTTTCCCTGCAATTTCAAATGCACTTGGTTTAATAAATAAATACAGCCTTTTAAAAGCATACACAATCTGTGTAAATATATTAGTCTCTGGTTAAAAGAACTTGAAAGGACTCGAAACTCAAAATGCAGGACTTGGGACTTGACTTGAGACTTTCCAGTCTTGACTTTGGACTTGACTCGGGACTTGCCTGTCTTGACTCGGTACTTGACTCGATACTTGAGGGCAAAGACTTGCAAAACAATGACTTGGTCCCACACTGCTAGTTACTATGGTAATCTAAGTCACAGCAGCTCACCAAGCAGTGTGGGTGGGGAGCATGGTGTTACAGGGTGTTTCCAGAGCAGCCAGCCTGAAATGCCGGTCTCAGGGACAGACACAGAAGGAGATTTTTACAACAAAGTTCTAAAGCTTAGGGATATATCAGATATATCAAATTGTAGGTGTTTTATTTTTTAAAAGCCTTCACGTTCATATTTGGCTGTTTGTTGCATTTTTTGTTGCGTTTCGCTTGATTGTAAAATATGTCGATCGAGATGGGGTGTGTTTGTCGTTCATAGTTAATATTGTAAATCCCACATTCTTTATTTTCACGTACATTCTGGGTGTCTCAATCAGCAAAAAAAAAATTAAATTCCATTCCGTTTTTTAGGGCGGTCTGTCATAACATTTTTAGCATTCAATCTGACATTATTGTGAGGTTTTGTATTACTGTTCCTTAAAATAGATATACTGGCCCCCAGACACATTTTTTTCTCTAAATTTGGCCCCCTGAGGCAATATAATTGCCAAGGCCTGCTCTACAAAATGCCTCCAGTCCCTAAATAGAAAATAAGTCACACCTCTTGACAAAGCAGCACTGAAATCTGTGCTGAGAAAATCAAACTCATAATCAAAGTTTATTTCTATAGCCCTAAATCATAAGTGTCTCCAAGGGCTGCACAACGACATCCCACATCAGGGGCAAGAAAAAATTCTGCAGATGTGGGAACGTCGAGTGGATCTAGTTAATAGTGTTAAGAGTCCAGTCCATAGCAGGGGATCATCTTGAGTGGTCAGCAGCGCAGAGACGTCCCCAACTGATGCACAGATGAGTGGTCCACCCCGGGTCCCGACTTTGAACAGCTAGCGCCTCACCTAATAAGAGGGGGGCAGAGCAGAAAAGAGACGGCAGATCAACTGGTCTAAAAGGGGGTCTATTTAAAGGTTAGAGTATACAAATGAGTTTTAAGATGGGACTTAAATGCTTCTACTGAGCTACCTCAGTAGCATCTCTAACTTCAGAGTACTGGAGCCTGAATAGAAAACGCTCTATAGCCCGCAGACTTTTTTGGGGCTCTGAACGCAGATTTCTGGCCGGGACATATGGTACAATACAATCAGCAAGATAGGATGGAGCTAGACCGTTTAGTATTTTATACGTAAGTAGTAAAACCTTAAAGTTACATCTTACGTGCACATGAAGCCAGTGCAGGTGAGCCTAATATGATCAAACTTTCTTGTTCTTGTCAAAAGTCTAGCAGCCACATTTTGTACCAACTGTAATCTTTTAATGCTAGACATAGGGAGGCCCGAAAATAATACAGTAATCGGGACAAAATGGAACGGATTTTAGCGATATTACGGAAATGGAAGAAGACCGTTTTAGTAACACTCCTAATGTGTGATTCAAATGAGAGAGTTGGGTTTCGACTCGGTAAAGAATCTGGGCATTATCTTCGGATAATACCCAGATTCTTTACCGAGTCGCTTTGTTTAGTTTAGTTTTCGTTTAGTTGTCAAATGTTAAGGTGTTATTATTAAGTGTATTACTAGGTGTCGGTGTCTAGCAGGACCGATAATCAGCATTTCCGTTTTCTTAGCGTTGATTGCAAAAAGTTAATGGACATCCGTTGTTCAATCTCATTAAGACCTCCAGGTGACTACAATCCGGCGTCTTGGTCAGCTTTAGGGGCATGTAGAGTTGGGTGTCATCAGCATAACAGTGCCAAGGCATCAGCTCTGAAATCAAAGCGCAGGTTCCAAAGACGAAGGCTCTAAAACATTGTCATGGATCGCACAAACAACAGCTGTGCTTGAAAAACTCAACAACATCTGGAAAGATAAGAATACCAGTCTGCACACCAAAATCCACCTCATATGCTTTGAGTCACTAGAAAAAAGCGCTTCATAGTTCTGATCCATCGTTTCATTATTAATAATATTTAGTCCAAATAAGCTACAGAAGACGTCGAGAAAAGATGGGAAGATAACATTCAAGAATAAACTGGATTAGACCTGGCAAAATTCCTGAGGGCAGTGGAGGACAAATCGGGTGGATAGAGCTGGTGGCATCATCTTCAAGTGTGCCCAAACTATTTCTGCGTAAGTCAAGGGATAAGTGAAGGGAAGTGATTAACAGCGGCCCCTTTCAAGCTTGTGTGCTTCATACAGATACAGGTATATTCTATGGGGGTCAAATACTGCACTCAACGAAATACATATTTGTCACCTTTATTTCATGTTTTTCGACATTTTGGGGGCTGGTCATTTTTTTCTTCAAACTTACCCCAGAAATATGACTGATCATGGAAATCAAAAGTCTAATTAAATCAGCATGGGATCATATCATTATTTTACACACTGTATGTTATGCCACATGACAAAAAAAATATGTACATATCTTTGCAAGTAAAAAAATGCTGCTGGCTGCCGTGACAGCAGAAGAAGAAGAAGCTTAAAACAATGGATTAAGGGAATCATTTTAGATGTTGTCATTCAACTGCTGTTTTCAGAAAAATAATCAGTATTAAAGCTCAAAGGTAGTTTTTGTTCTGTTGGAAGTTGGAATGTTGAGTAGTGTAATTAAACCATCCATCTGTTGTGTTACCATAAGCTGAATCCAAAAACGGGCATCCTGATGTTGCGTAAGATAAATAAGCATAGCAGTCAGATATTGCTTTACAGCACAACTGTTAATCTCTCTCTAAATGCTATTATATCATGTCTTAAAACTGCTGGATACTCTGTGTGGGTGATACTGTCAATTTTGGTATCGATCCTACATATGTTTCAAGATGGCTGCTTCTTGCAGGAGCTCAGTGCTCTTGTTTTCGTGTGTTTTTTGCCTTTTGGATCAGGCACCTTTGTGCAATAAGGAGTGGCACTTTTGTGGCCTCCGCGCTACTTTTTGATGCTTTTTTTGTGAACTTTGGTTCAGTATTTGGTCTCCTGCACCGTAGACCAAATACTGGCTCTGCCACACCAGAGTCCACGTGGAGAGACCAAAAAAGATGAGGTCTGGACATTGGCCGAGAGATAATGGGCATCCTAGGACTGAGTAAGCTCTCTTGGTTGCTTTGTTGGGTCCGTTCCTATGGTTTGTTTATGCGTGGTGCAGTTGTATGTGCACCACATCCATCCTTGCATCCATTTTCAAGCGGTAGCTTGTCCCTCTCAGGGTCACGGGGGGTCCAGCTGCACTCGGGGCTAAGGTGAAATGGCAGGGCCAACACATATTGTATTATTTATTGATTTCTTTTTTCGTCCTGTTTTACTTTTGTAGCTGTTTGTAAAAATAGTGTCTCTAAAGTGTCAGCTGCTTGCATTCGCTCTGTGCTCCTTTAATGTATTTTAGCTTCCTATCCTCACCTCAGGCTATGTGTCCTCTTGTTTCATACCAAGATGGCGCTGCAAATTAGTTGTTGCGTTTTTCTCTGTTTCAAAGAATAACAACGAGAGAACTGTCTACGAATTCAATTCCTTGTGTCTTAAACATACTTGACCAATAAATTGGATTCTGATTCTGATACCAATTAGATCAGAGCCGCTTGTCTGTGTTCTCAATTTGTGTGTCTTTGTTCAGATCTGTGTTTGTGTTGAGATTAGTGTGTGTTTTAAAAATACTTGCACCATGATGATGCAACCTTCCTTCTAACCCGACCTGGCTTAAACCTCTTTCCTAAATGCAAGAGGGTCATTAAGGGTTTTGAAGAGCAGTATCATCAGCAGTATCACGGCCATCTGTAGATGGCCGTGACGATTGAGCTGCAGAGGATTCTGGAATATTCCAGAATCCATAAATAGTTGAAAGAAAATGCTGAGAATGTAAGTTTAAAATGGGAAAACTTGTAGTTTGGAATTCAAATATATCTTTAGTGACACCAGAACTTTGCTTGTAATCCAGTCGTTACTTTTTCTGTTACCTCACTCTTTCTTTAGGATTTCACTATGACCCTGTATCTGAGGCATTACTGGAAGGATGAGAGATTGGCCTTCCCCAGTTCCACCAACAAGAGCATGACCTTTGATGGGCGCCTGGTGAAAAAAATCTGGGTGCCAGATGTGTTTTTTGTCCACTCCAAGAGGTCTTTCATTCATGACACCACGACTGAGAACATCATGCTGCGGGTTTTCCCTGATGGTCACGTCCTGTATAGCCTAAGGTGAGGATAGGAAGCTTTAACACAATAGCCTTGTACTGAAAACATGATATTACATTATGGTATACAGTGAAATAAATAATCCATCCCCGAGTAAAACTACGAAAAACTGTTGCAAACATTTGGTCAGAGAAAAACAAAGCCAGAGCAGGATGTTTCCACCTCCATATGTTTGACAATGTGTGTACTGTGTAGCATGTATTTGTCTTCTTACAACTCCGGTTGACTTGATGTCAAAGAGCTCAATTTTGGTCTCCCAAGCCTTGATCATGATAATGATATCATTCATAGTCAAACTTCAGATAGGAAGACATAAGTCTTCTTGAGAAGGTGGACCTCATGGGCACTGCTGATTTATTTGCGATTTTGGTCTCAACTCCCTTGAGATCATTAACCAGCTCCTCCTCGTATTTTCTTGGCTAATCCCTCATCTTTCTTAATATTATCCTTACCCCACCAGATAAAACCTTGTTTTTCTTTCTCACCAAGCAGAAGCTTGTGTTTTTTATGGTCTCGTACAGTACTACAGACAAAATACTTTTTCTGAGATTTTTTGACAGTCCCATGGAGTCGTAAAAAGGTTTAAAAAGAAAAAAAAAAAAGTTTCACATGTTTCTTTTTTCATATAATGAGTTGAGTTTAGGAGTACTTTCTTAAAGGGATAGGACTAATTTGTGTGTTTGTGGGCACATAACCAGTCAGTGGAGGTCAGAATGTTTGCTGGTTGGTAAAGCAAGTTTATTTACAGAGCACAATTCGTACACAAGGCAAAAATTACAAGAATCATAATTCAATTTTTTATGTAGATAAACTACTTTCACTTGTCATATGCACACTTAAATAAGTGTTTTTACGTCTCACATCTTCTAGAAGACTATTCTGGATTTTAGGAGCATGAGCCTCAACATGTTTAGTTCTGGCTCTGGACACCAGCACCTGAGGTTCTTAGAACCCAAGAAGGTTTGTATGTTTCTAAATTGTCAATGGCACAACACTTGTACAAAAGCAGAGCTGTATTAAAATCTATTCTCTGAGCAACAATCAATATGGTCATATTTCCAGGTTCTAGTCAGAACTCGAGCAGCAGTTATGGATCAGTTGTTTTACAGCTAGCCCAGTGAGGTCATTACAGTCGTCTAACCCAGTGTTTCTTAAGCATTGTTGGGCCGCAAGGGCCCACTAGAGGGCTGCTCAAAAAATATCTGTTTCTCAGTTGTTATACATTTTTCCACCACTTGTACTGTAATGACAATATCAAGTAAACAAGAAAATAAGTCTGAAGTTACCATCATAGAGAAGTTTCTTAAGCGCAAAATGTATGACTAAAGTGGTAAAGCTGTATTTTCATTTGCACTTTAATTTTTTGGACAGTTTAGTTAAACATATTCATTAATAATTTATTTTATTTATTTTAGCATAACATAATTTATTTTTTGTAAGTTATTTATGAGTCCCTTCTTATGCAGTATGTTACTTACTGTTGAATCCGCCTGACCTAAGCCTAAGGTTTATGTGTTAAATAAATAATCTTTGTGATGAACCCATGGTTTCATATCATTTGACAAGGTCGTAAACTAACTACGTATGTTATATATAATTATTAAATCAAGGGTAAGATTACTAATTCAGTATTAATATCTGAGTGAGCTCTGTAGTGGAACAGTTGAGGTTCACAACCCTTAGTCTAACCTGCTGGAGACCAAGGCATGGATTAGTTTGTCTAAATCTGATTTTGACAGCGGATTAAATACATATTTCCCTCAATGAAATACAAATTAATTTATAACCTTTCTTTCATGTTTTACTTTTCCTAAAGCTATTTTTGTGTAATGGTAAAAATATTTCTGGACTGTTCCTATTAAAGGAGTAAACTTTAAAAAAAAAACAGTCAACGGCAAAATATACCAGAAATGAAAGTGGCAGTTGTTTTTTTTTACTAAATATTGTTCTGCTTTTATAAATGTTTACTGCAAGTTAGGCTGTTGTTTTTGCATTGTCACATTTAAGTTCAGTTCAGTTGTTGTGAAAGTACTCAGTACTAGGGTAACACATTACAATATTGTAATATAAGTCCAATAGTTCTACAATGTTTTAACTGTAAACAGCTTTTTGACCATTCCCAACTAACTATGTCTCTATAAAGCAAGAAAAAATGGTTAAGGAAAAATTGTTTTTACACTAATACCCCCCAAAATTATTAATTATTGGTTTTATATTCTTCAGGGTTACAGTGACTGCTGCATGCAACATGGATTTTAGTCGTTTCCCTTTGGATTCACAGACATGTACATTGGAGCTGGAGAGTTGTAAGTATTAATTTATTGTCATTTGTGCAATGAATGAAAAATGAGTTTTACATACATACATACTGTACATATATATATACATACATGTATATACTATATATATATATATACTATATATATATATATATATATATATATATACATACATACATATATATACACACACACATATATATATATATATATATATATATATGTATGTGTGGGAAAAAATCACAAGACTATTTCATCTCTACAGGCCTGTTTCATGAGGGGTTTCCTCAATCCTGAGGATTGAGGAAACCCCTCATGAAACAGGCCTGTAGAGATGAAATAGTCTTGTCATTTTTTCCCCACACATACATATTACGCTCTACCACGGTATCGAGCACTATTTTTTGGATAATCTAATTAAGACATATATATATATATATATATATATATATATATATATATATATATATATATATATATATATATATATATATATATATATATATATACACCGCTGTGTGACAGACCTCAAATGATTTATATTTATTACTTAGGTTAGGGCTAAGGTTAAAGGAGCCATGTGTAAGAATCTGGCAAGAAATGGTACTGCAATTACGGTTAAAATTCTGTAGTCCCCTCCCTCTTTCCCTGACAGAGGTTGCCAGATACGCAGCTGAATTCAGCTCGATCGACAGGAATAGTCCAAGGAACTTCAAACTTCCACTGCCTCTTACTTGAGGTGCTGGGACCTAGCTGAATAGACAAACGCTTTGTCAAGAACAAATCTTTAACCAACACATTTTACACAGAAATTAGGCTATTTTCGGGAAGAAGTACGTTATACCTGCGTACAATATCACGACAAATGGCAATCATATGGTTATTGTCAGTACTATCAAAAAACAAATACTAAAACGAACTACAACCAATCCTAGCAATGGTGAAAATAAGGAAAGCAAGGAAAGCTAGACCCAAAACTAAAGAGGAGACATTTTACCAAGGTACTGTTTCAAACGTTTCAGATTGCCATATAACTTGGTACATGTAGTCCACAATATGCAAACACGAATGAGGAATTATTTTATCGTGTGATTTGGCTGTCTCCATACGTTTCACATTGCCATGACAGCCGTGCTGATGTTGGAACCCATTTCCTCAGCGTAACAGCATATTGAGAACCAAATATGCACTAACACTACCCATATCCACATAAGTTTTATTTGTTGAAAATATATTTTGCCCTGTCAGTTCGATTACACATCGACATACAGGCTAACAGTAGCCTATATTTCGATGTGTCATCGAACTGGGCTGCACGTGCTAGCATGCTAAGCATTCGTTGCACAAACATACTAGCTTTGTTAGACAACCATAGACTGTATTGAACAATATAGTTTACATACAAAATGTCCATTTCCATTTATTACAAATAATAAGAAAACATAAATGCTTTCTTTAACCTGTCAAGGAGGAAAATAGCAAGTCTCCATCTTTCAAAGGCATCCCCGATACAAATCCTCGTTTTGTTCCTGGCTTTGTCATGAATAAGTTGAGAATTGTAACAACGCCTTTTAAATTTACTAAGTTCTGACATGTTTAGTAACTTTACCAGTAGCTAGACGGAGATGGTGGTGCAAAACGGGAAACCTGGTTGTAACACACTCACAGACTTTCTAATTGGTTAAAACGGTGGAAGGCGGGACATCAAAATGAAAACAATAACAAGATTTCGGGGCTGTAAATCTAATTTTGAAACTACTGTTATCAGTTGTAGAGGTATTAAAAAAAACATGATTAATTAATGCCTTTTGACATATCAGGGCCATTTAATGATGACTTGGCATTAAATTATTACATATGGCTCCTTTAAAATTTTCATTGGATGTTAGTGCGACCCCTCCACCCCTTTTAAGGGGACTGGCAATATGTGCACTCGTATGGTTAGGAGGAGATGCCTCGTTAAGCAAGAACAATTATTCTGGTTTTAGCCAGGTTTCGCTTAGACTAATGGTTCACCGCAGCTTGTAGACCGCTTAGGGATGCTACAAGCTGGGCTAGTCAGCTCGCTACAGCTTACGCTAGCAATGTAAAGATTGTTAATGACATCATTAACTAATAACGTTTTGGGAGACAATGATCTCAGACTTAAAAAGCCGATATTATAAGTTTTGAGGAATTTTTTCAAGGATATCCATAGTACTGATATTAATAACGTTATGTTTATTTTGTGTAGTGTGCCTTAAATAATTTTGACCACATCTAGGAATTGATATGATGGGGATTTTGAGATTATTTTCTTGGTGCTGTGATAGATTTAACACGTCATAATTTGCCACCTCAGTAATTCGCATGTTCACCTCTGTCTGGCACAGTCACTACAGAAAAACATAATGTGAGTTGTGTATTATTCTACGAGAAATGCTACATGTGCCGGAATTTTCCAGCTGGCGCTGGTTAGTTTTAGTTTAATTGACTCCTCACGCGGACTAACAGACACTGTATTGCCTGTGTCCGCGCTTGCTCTAGTGTAGTTAGTCAAGCTTGACTCAAATAGTGGTCTATAATTCTAGAAAGAGTGATGACGCCTAGTTAGTGTGAAGGCCTTCCCTCTTCAGCACACCCGGTTTGCCTGTGTCCGCGCTTGCTCTAGTGTAGTTAGTCAAGCTTGACTCAAATAGTGGTCTATAATTCTAGAAAGAGTGATGACGCCTAGTTAGTGTGAAGGCCTTCCCTCTTCAGCACACCCGGTTTGCCCCAGACAGAGGTCAATAAACGTTAGTCCCTGTTCTCTACAAAAACTAGCAAGCCACTTGTTAAGCGAGACTAATCTGCTATACCTCTCATCATTGCCTCTCGCAGGCAGGGAGCCAGAGACAAGTACTCGATGATGAGACATCTTTCTAGTGAGATTACAAGTCCAAGCTATGTTCCTCTTTGTAATGTCTGACTGTCTCATCCTACGATGTGGAGCCGACGTGTACAACTATGTTCGCGTAGCTCAGGGGAGGGCAATTCATTTTTCCATGGGGCCACATGAGAAACAGAAAATATTGTGGAGGGCCGGGCCAAAAGGCTTAACTCAATTCTGCATAATATCAATTGTATTTCTTTATAAAAAGCAGTAAATTGCATTGTTTAGACAAGCTGGAAAAGTGAGGTTGCCTTACAAGAATGTTATTTATTCAATTAAATTTCCCAAAACAATGGTAAACAAAATGTGAATGTTTTTTAACATTTGTGACTCATTATATTAGTGATCATATTCAGTCACATTTTGAGTTTCATATACTGTTGAAAATAGGTTCCAGCTTTCTAAAAACATCAACATATTGTCTTTGTACTCCAAATATTCAGCAAGATAAAACATATTATAATAATTAACTAATCCCTGAACTGTGATTTTGAGAAAAAAATGCCTCCAAAGAAAGTGTTCCACGTCGCTGTTAGTTGGTGTCTTTACATTCCTACATTTGTAGTATAACCACGTCATTTGGGGTTTTTCGGGAGGGTTTTCTTGTTCAGTGAGAGAAATCTAGTCCCTGCATCAAAGTCAGGTTGAATGTCTGAGGTGGAGATACGAAGCGAGCAGTGAGAGAGGATCTATACCGGATTTTGTAAACCTTATCACTGAGAATGTTTGTTGCTCTCAAATTGCCTGTGATTCAATGCTCATGCCCTGATGAAGTTCACTAATTTAGTGACAACATCAATAACATGGTTAATTTTTTGCACTGACTTGCAAAACACATGTTGGTGCAAAAATAAAATTTTCTGATCTGCGTCAATGTATCACTTTATCTTGCATACGTTTCAAAAATCTGACATTTTTCCCCGTAAGATTTGGACAACCGTCCGTTGTCACACCTGCCAGTCTGTCCCATTTCGGTCCGTGTGTCCATGCATGCATTTACCTCCGTGAACAGACCAGTCGTTGTCAATCAATCAAAGTATATTTATATAGCCCTTAAATCACAAGTGTCTCAAAGGGCTGAACAAGCCACAACGACATCAGATCCCACATAAGGGCAAGAAAAAAACTCAACCCAATGGGCACAATGAGAAACCTCGGAGGGGACCGCAGATGTGGGGACCCCCCAATGGGCGACCGGTGCAATGTATGTCGAGTGGATCTAGTTAATAGTAATCTAGTCCATAGTGAATGGAGACAAGTCAGCAGCGCAGAGGAGTGGTCCACCCCGGGTTCCGACTTTGTGGTTTGTGGTCACGCAGGAGAGGGGGACAGGGCAAAAAAGAGACGGCAGATCAACTGGTCTAAAAGGGGGGTATATTTAAAGACTTGAGTATACAAATGAGTTTTAAGATCGGACTTAAATGCTTCTATGAAGTAGCATCTCATTCCAGAGTACTGGAGCCCGAATAGAAAATGCAGGCTTTTTTTGGGCTCTGGGAATCACCGGAATTCTTAGAACACAGATTTCTGGCCGGGACATATGGTAGTATTTTATACGTAAGTAGAAAAACCTTAAAGTCGCATCTTAAAGGCCTACTGAAAGGATTTTTTTAAATTTAAACAGGGATAGCAGATCCATTCTATGTGTCATACTTGATCATTTCGCGATATTGCCATATTTTTGCTGAAAGGATTTAGTATAGAACAACGACAATAAAGTTCGCAACTTTTGGTCGCTGATTAAAAAAAGCCTTGCCTAGCGTGACGTCACAGGAGGTAGGATTCCTCACAATTCCCCGTTGTATACAATGGAGCGAGAGAGATTCGGAGCGAGAGAGATTCGGACCGAGAAAGCGACGATTACCCCATTAATTTGAGCGAGGATGAAAGATTTGTGGATGAGGAACGTTAGAGTGACGGACTAGAATGCAGTTAAAGACATATCTTTTTTCGCTCTGACCGTAACTTAGGTACAAGGTCTCATTGGATTCCACACACTCTCCTTTTTCTATTGTGGATCACGGATTTGTATTTTAAACCACCTCGGATACTATATCCTCTTGAAAATGAGAGTCGAGAACGCGAAATGGACATTCACAGTGACTTTTATCTCCACGACAATACATCAGCGAAGCTCTTTAGCTACTGAGCTAACGTGATAGCATCTGGCTCAAATGCAGATAGAAACAAAATAAATAAATCCCTGACTGGAAGGATAGACAGAAGATCAACAATACTATTAAACCATGGACATGTAACTACACGGTTAATAATTCTCAGCCTGTCAAAGCTTAACAATGCTGTTGCTAACAACGCTGAAGCTAACTTAGCAACCGGACCTCACAGAGCTATGATAAAAACATTAGCGCTCCACCTACGCCAGCCAGCCCTCATCTGCTCATCAACACCCGTGCTCACCTGCGTTCCAGCGATCGACGGCGCGACGAAGGACTTCACCCGATCACAGATGCGGTTGGCGGCTAGCATCGGCTAGCGCGTCTGCTATCCAAGTAAGTACTCCTTGTTGTGTTGCTACAGCCAGCCGCTAATACACCGATCCCACCTACAACTTTCTTCTTTGTAATCTCCATTGTTCATTAAACAAATTGCAAAAGATTCACCAACACAGATGTCCAGAATACTGTGGAATTGTTCGATGAAAACAGAGCAGTTTGTATTCGGTACGAATACTTCTGTTGCAGTCGTGACGTCACGCGCATACGCATCAAACATAGACGTTTCCAACCGGAAGTTTAGCGGGAAATTTAAAATTGCACTTTATAAGTTAACCCGGCCGTATTGGCATGTGTTGCAATGTTAAGACTTCATCATTGATATACAATATATATCAGACTGCGTGGTCGGTAGTAGTGGGTTTCAGTTCCTTTAAGTGCACAGGAAGCCAGTGCCAGTGCACAGGAAGCCAGTGCCAGTGCAAGAACTTTCTTGTTCATGTTGTTGTCCCTTTCATTGACCGCAGTTATCCTATGGACAAATACGAGTAACTGGGCTGTGTCCAGCTCCAAAGCCAAAAGTCAAAACTTGCCACTTCACGTTGCAGCTGAAGGAAGCTCCAGAATCCCAGCTATGTCCTTGATTCTTCTCCTCATGGTTTGCCTGGACTTTTCTTTCAGGGCATAATAGCGCTGCAGAGTCCACCAAGCACTCTTTGACAAACTCCCCCTCTGAGAATGGCTGACTTTTCTTAGCGATTTGGGGGATATCACAAAGCTAGTCTTGGTTGCTGCATCCCTGGAGGTGTGAAGCTTGGTAAAAAAAAAAGCCTTGCTGCTTTTTTAGCTTAGCTAGCAAAGCTTCCAATGTCCGCGCCCAATAAACAACTTCATAGTTTTTGTATTTCTCCGCGTGTTTCGTCCCGTAATGCCGACTCAAACAAACTAAACACACGGCTTTACCTCCGATTTCAGTAAATAAATACTAAGCAGTCCATTTTTTGTTGAAAACAAGCATGAGCTTGTGACAACGGATCAATCACGCACACTAATTTAAGTATTGCGTCATTTTGTACGTGAATAAAAAAAAATACTTTCCAAATAAAAGCAATGCAGCTTTAATCCATGGATGAGGTAAAATTATGAAATGGTAATTTTTTAATTCCAAATTATCTTAAACGGGTCGGTCTGAGTCAACCAAAGTAGAGTCAACCATTGTATGGCCCGGGTGCCATAGAATGCCCTGATTAGCCTGTCGTACGTGTTTACTCGGCCTGTTGTGAGTCAGCTCCCTAAGACTAGCTTCAATGTCAGGTGGCCCTGGGAATACACTTAATTATGCCTGGTTTACGAAGCTGTATGTTCCGGGTAATGGACTTTGTGGTCTGTGGTCACGCAGGAAAGGGGGACAGAGCAAAAAAGAGACTAAGGTGACTAAGGTGTGGTGCCCGGTAGACTGAGGTGTAGGACTAGCTAAAGGGCTAAATCGTATTGCGTCATTTTGCGTGTCAACTCGCTACAGCTAACGCTAGCAAATGTGTCCGTGTTACGAAATTACTAGTCCTTTAGTAGGGTATGGGAGCCATACTCAGGTTGTTTCTTTCTCCGAGTCGAGTTCTTGCTGTCTTCAGGGCAGTAGCAGCAGCGCGAGGGAGCAGACGCCTTCGGAGCGTAGTTGCTTTTGATCGTGACGAGCTTAGCTTCGTTAAAGCTAACGAAGCTAAGCTCGCTAGCTGGTTGTAGCAAGAACTCGTTCTTACAGTCTTCGGAGCAATAGTCAAAGAGTAGCAGCAGCGTGAGACGACTTCAGAGCATAGTTGCTTTGAGCCGCGACTAGCTTAACTTCGTTAGCTTAGCAGTGGGGCGATGAGAGGTGTGCTTGGCAAGTTTGATAAGACTACTAATATGTTTGAGAAGGAATACAAAAAGCTGTAAAACAATTACGAGCACACAGATAGAAAGATAGTACTTACCTTTTTCGCGGCAGCAGCGAGCGGCAGCAGAGTTTTCCAGACGTGACGTGTATATACACTAATATGTGTTTATATATATATATATATATATATATATATATATATATATATATATATATATATATATATATATATATATAAATAAACTATATCTACAAATGTAAAGAATATTTACACATATGAAAACAGTAGAAGTGAAGTGAATTACATTTATATAGCGCTTTTTCTCAAGTGACTCATAGCGCTTTACATAGTGAAACCCAATATCTAAGTTACATTCAAACCAGTGTGGGTGGCACTGGGAGCAGGTGGGTAAAGTGTCTTGCCCAAGGACACAACGGCAGTGACTAGGATGGCGGAAGCGGGGATCGAACCTGCAACCCTCAAGTTGCTGGCACGGCCGCTCTACCAACCGAGCTATACCGCCCACATGTAAGTATAATATATGCACAAATGGACCTTGCCAATAAACTGCAATAGGTTCAAACATTCTTTATTATTGCCCACTCTACTTACGTCTCTGGTCGTAAATTTGTTTGCTTGTTTTTGAATTGTGATTTTGGTTTGAATTGTAAATGGGTTATACTTTTATAGCGCTTTTCTACCTTCAAGGTACTCAAAGCGCTTTGACACTATTTCCACATTCACCCATTCACACACACATTCACACACTGATGGCGGGAGCTGCCATGCAAGGCCCTAACCACGACCCATCAGGAGCAAGGGTGAAGTGTCTTGCTCAAGGACACAACGGACGTGACGAGGTTGGTAGAAGGTGGGGATTGAACCAGGAACCCTCAGATTGCTGGCACGGCCACTCTCCCCATTTTTCGGACAAATTAAGCTTTTACAGGGCATCAAGACAAAGTCTAAATCCAACAACTGCAATTTAAGGCCTTAAAATGCCAAAAATTGTCCTAAAATACCATTAAAGGTCTTTTATATGATTGTAAAGGTCTTAAAAATATGTTTACGTTACTTTTATTTAAAACATGCATAAACTTCAGTTTTTCTTTTAAATGTTTCGATTTTAGTATATAGTACCCGATCAGAATTTATCCCCCACCACCTGTCACAGTTTAGCATAGCAGCGGAGAAAGCCCACAGCTAAGCCGGTGGATGGAAACGTATAAAGCATTGGTGTTAAACTCAAGGCCCGGAGGCCAGATTTGGCCCACCACATTGTTTTATATGACCCGTGAAACCGTACAAATAATGTGAGTCAGGAAAGCACCTAATTTTTTTTAACTAAATGTATTTCTATTTTGACATAAACATTGCATGTAGGCCTACTGTGTGCAATTGCATGTATTTTGACTTTACTAAATGATAAATGATAAATGGGTTATACTTGTATAGCGCTTTTCTACCTTCAAGGTACTCAAAGCGCTTTGACAGTATTTCCACATTCACCCATTCACACACACATTCACACACTGATGGCGGGAGCTGCCATGCAAGGCGCTACCAGCACCCATCAGGAGCAAGGGTGAAGTGTCTTGCCCAAGGACACAACGGACATGACTAGGATGGTAGAAGGTGGGGATTGAACCACAGTAACCAGCAACCCTCCGATTGCTGGCACGGCCACTCTACCAACTTCGCCACGCCGTCCCCGTACTATTATCTGATCATGCACTAAACATGTATTAAAAACAAAAATAATAAAATAAGTACTGTAATTGCTTGTCACCATGGTTAATGATTGCAAAACTAGCCATCAGTTTGTATAAAAGAAATGGAATAATTGCATAGGCAATTATGTAATAATTAGCGCTGGCAAATGATCCTTAAAAAAAATCTGATTAATCATTGTGACAGACTCGTCCCTGGTTCCATGGACCATCAAATAGAGACATCTTCGCTTCGAGCAGGTCTTTTATATTATTATATTTCAATATTAAGTCTTTTGTGCTTTTCAGCACTTGCCTCCCTCTGCTGCTCGTTCCGCCGTCTCTTCAGCTTTTCAGCCGGCCGCGTCTTCTGCGTCTTTTGCTCCGTCTCTCTCGCTCCTCCAGCACTCCGGGCTCTCCACCTCCTTTTTCCCCGTCGTCCTCGGCTGCCGCCTTCTTAAACACCGCGAGGGGATCATCAGTTGATTGTGACCAGGTGCGCGATCCCCGCACCTGGTCACGATTGCCTCGCCGCTTGCTCGCCGTCCCCGCCTCCTCGCCTCCATCTTGGAGCGGGCTTCGGCGCAGCACGCCTCGCCGTCGGTCCTCCGGACCCGCCTCCCCACAATCATAATTTTGAATTTGAATTATTCAAGAATAATCACAATTTTAAATTTGGATTAATTGTGTTAATCATTGTTTTTATTTAGATTATGTATGGTTAATCACAATTTTGAATTTGGATAAATCATGATTAATCACAGGTTGTTACTATTTTATACACGCTAAAATAATCATAAAATATTCAGACAAAGAAACAATTTTATTGTCAGAATATTTTCCAAATGTTTTACTTGAATGCACATCATTTATTTGCGGAGTTTTATCTAAAGTCTCATGTGAATGTATTTTGAAGTGCAATTCGCAGTCTGAGTCTCCTCACTCATCTTTGCACCGATGTGTGCATTGATCTGATCACTGACCGTAAAACCTGCGCCGCCTTTCAGGTTACCATCTGCGGTTGAGGTAAAGAAGCATGTAAGGTCAATATAAATTGCGTGATTAATCTGCGTACATACATGATTTATGCGATAAATTGTTGTGTGATTATTCACATTGTTATGATGAATCATTATTTTTGATTCTTTTTTTTTTTTTTTTAATATCATGAGGCGATCATACCGTATATTTACTGTTACATGCAGCCCTCTGAAGGCAGTCATAACTGAAGTGGCCCTCAATTAAAATGAGTTTGAGTGTTTAGGACCCGGATGTGGAGCCATCGAGAAGCAACTTTGGCGGTAAAAAGGAATGGAATGATAATGTAAAAATAAAAAATCCGGAATAAGTCTTTGTCAAAAGATGCTGAAACACTACAAACACTTGTCACAAAGGAGTGTTGTGTGAGATAAATATGAGATGTTTACTAGTGAAATCATACTATACATACAGTAAGTTCTCTGTGCTAGTAGTATTAATTGTACTCACAGCAGTAAAACTATATTAAAACATTATTCTTTTATATTATTTATACTATTTATTCCAATAATTTCAGGTTAGTTTATTATGCCTAATTTTTCCTCCAAGCTTATGCAGCAACTGACATTATAAGCTATAAAGGTTGTCTGTTTAGTGCGCAGGTGTAAAACTCAAGGCCCAGGGGCCAGATCTGGCCCGCGACATCATTTTATCTGGCCCACAACACCTGGAAATTATGTGTCAATAAAGTACTTCATATTTTCTCACTAAATGTAATATGTAAAAAAAATATGTACTGCTTAAAATTGCATACATTTTAAACTTTAATAGTATCCATAATTTGCAACAAATATTACAGTATATTATCACACTTTCTAAAAAAAACGTGACTAAATAAAAATACTAAACTTTACAGCAAACTACCCATCATTACTGTAAATTGAAAAAAACGACTACTGTTTTTTGCGTTAAAATTCTGTTGACTAAGCGGCCAGTTTTTGACTGTAAAATCTACGGTTGATGTTTTTAACGGTGTATTACTGTAAATGGAAAAACTGGCAGCTAAGTTGCCAGAATAAAATAAGAACTTGTACTGTACTGATAATATATCTTCATGCTGTCCTGGGTGTCCTTCTGGATTGACCGCAGGGCCGTCCCTGCTAGAGTATCATTAGGTACACCTCTGCAAGCTACACAACATGAGCCAAATGTTGAATATGCTGGATAAAAAAAACTGGCAGCTAAGTTGCCAGAATAAAATAAGAACTTGTACTGTTTTTCCATTAACAATATAATGTTGTAAATTTAACACAAAAATTCTGGCAACAAAGCTGCCAGCCTTTTCCGGCAGTGTTACTGTTTTTCCATTTACTGTAAAATGTTGCAAACATTTTTTTAAAAAACACTATATTTTACAGTAAAATTTTGTAAAATCGACAGTCTACTTTAAAAAAAAAAAAAAAATATATATATATATATATATATATATATATATATATATATATATATATATATATATATATATATATATAAAATAATGAAATCCAGAGGCAAATTCATACATTACAAGCGGCCCTCTGATGGCAGCCATAACAAGGAAAATTGTTACACAAATGGTAGTGTTTACACTCATCTTATTGTGAGGTGAGGAAAGCGAGGAAGATTTGTGAATGTCATCTTGTCGTGTTTAAATAAAAACTAGTCATTGTTTATTTGCAATATGTTTTGTTTTTTAAAGTCACAAAAACAGGTAAATATTTATTCAGATACAAAATGAGCTGAGCAAATTATTCCCATCCAAATTCTGTTTCAGGCTTGCAAGCCATTATCACCTTATTTCTTTCTGCACTCTGTTTTTTACAACTTTGTGCAGATACAGTAGCACAGTAGTGTTTGCTACATTCTGACATCCGCAAAAACACTGCAAAACTTTACTCTACCTTTACTGCACCTTTGCAAGAAAACACTTCTATGGCAAATCTTATAAATGGCAAATGTGTGTATCATATAGTATGAATGCCAAGTAAAACTAAACTATTAATTCAATTAATTTACAATAGAGAGTATTCTAGTGTATTGAGTTAAACCATTTTGTTTACCAATGTGAAAGAGTAGCCTTGTGGTTAGAGTGTCCGCCCTGAAACTGGAAGGTCGTGAGTTCAAACCATGGCCGAGTCATACCAAATATTATTTAAAAAATGGGACCCATTTGGCACTCAGCATCAAGGGTTGGAATTGGGGGTTAAAAATTACCAAATGATTCCCAAGCGTGGCCACCGCTGCTGCTCACTGCTCCTCTCACCTCCCAGGGGGTGAACATGGGGATGGGTCAAATGCAGGGGATAATTTCACCACACCCAGTGTGTGCGTGTGACTATTTACTATACTAGTACTTTAACTTTAACTTACAATTTATTCTGGCCATCTGATTTTCCTCTATGTCAAGTACAAAGACAGAGGAAAATCAGATGGCCAGAATAAATTGTATGTGAGAAGTTAAATTATATTCATTATGTCTTCAAAAGTCTTACATTGGACTTTATAAAACCTGCAGAGACCATGTTTCAAAAGGTTTAAAGGGCGAGTACAGCACTTATTTTTCTACATGATGTGTTTATAAACCATATTGAAATACATGCCCTCCAAAATATTTTTCAGATGCTTACACAGACGAGGACCTGATGCTGTATTGGAAGAGCGGTGATGAGTCTCTGAGTACAGATGACAGGATTTCTCTGTCTCAATTCCTCATCCAGAAGTTTCATACAACCTCCAGATTAGCTTTCTACAGCAGCACAGGTACAATGTGTAATCACCATAAATATAGAAAAAGTGCTTCAAATAATGCAAAAAAAACAACATTGAAATGAGAAACATTAGTAACTTTATGGCAAGATGGTGAAAATGACTATCACTAAGATATGTAACTGTAATATATCTTCTTGTACGATGATTCTACATCATCTACTATTTCCAGAATAATGTTATAATGATTCAGTGTGGATTAATCCAGACCCATTTGTGCCTGAACTGCAAAACAGAGTTGACAAAATATAAGATAAAATGACAAAATGCTAAAAACTAGTTGAATTATCTGTCCGTGATTAGACATCCTAAATAAGATTTGTATATAGTATTTTTAACATAGAAACAAGTATTTTATTCTGAAAACAAGTATTATTCAATTTGCAATTATTCAATAAAGCATCCTCCTGTTGCAGAATCTTTAAACAAGATTTTCTATGTGGGGAAAAGCAAAATATCTTATTTGACTAGTTATTTTCTCAATTTTAACATGTTTAAACTATAATAGATCAAATATCAGCTTTATTACTAAAATGAAGATTATTATGTAAAGCGAATGATTTAGGTCATTCGCTTTTGCCTAGGTCTGTTTTACAGACCTAGGCAATTAAGGCCCGGGGGCCGCATGCGGCCCGTTAAGCTTTTCAATCCGGCCCGCCGACATTCCCCCAATTTTTTTTAGATCTTTAAGATGGAAACTGTAGCTGCCATTATGATGTGCAGTGATGTTTTCAAATCTGCACTTTTTCATGATATACTAGTTACTATGGTCAGAACAGCTCAGACGAGGCACCAAGCAGTGTGGGTGGGGAGCGTTTCCACAGAGGCCAGCCTGAAATGCGGGTGTCATGGACAGACGTGGAGGGAGATTTTTCAAACAAAGTTCTAAAGCTTAGTGATATATCAGATACATCAGATTGTAAGTGGGTTTTTTTACCCTTCACGTTTATATTTCGCTGTGTATGTTGCGTTTCGCTTGATTGTAAAATAAGTCGATCGAGAGGGGGTCTGACGTTCATGTGTTGTCAATATTCAGTGTTTTATCATTCATAGTTACTATTGTTAAACCCACATTCTTTATTTTCATGTACATTCTGGGTCTCATTCAGTAAAAAAAAAATTAAATCCATTCTGTTTTTCAAGACGTTTTTAGCATTCAATCAGACATTATTGTGAGGTTCTGTATTAGTGTTCCTTTAAAATGAGATCACTTTTTTTCTCTAAATTTGGCCCCCCGAGTCAAAATAATTGCACAGGCCTGACCTAAAGTAAGAACTAGCGCTTAAAACTAGGGATTTAAAAAAAAAAGAAAAAAGTTAAATCTTGGCAAGTAGAAAGTAATTTCACCTGTAGTTTTAATTGAACCAAAGAACATGCACTACATTTTTTACATGTTTTAAAATATTTAAACACAAAGAATGCTATCAAAACTCCTCTTTTAACGATCAAAAGTAAGTAAAGCAAACAAATTGATGTGGGATATGAACCAAGGATGTCGTTGTGGCTTGTGCAGCCCTTTGAGACACTTATGATTTAGGGCTATATAAATAAACATAGATTGATAAAACATTGAATTCAATTATTTGAATAATAATTTAAACTAAAACAATTTACAAATATATTTTTTATATGTATTAAAAAGGAAAATATGTTTAAAACCGTTATATTTGTAGTAGATTTTGATTGTCTATAAAACAGAGTGTCTCTAAAAAGGTGATATTATCATTGGTATATGCATGGAGTCTAAATGCTAACGTTCTGTCCCCAGGCTGGTACAACCGCCTCTACATCAACTTTACATTGCGGCGTCACATCTTCTTTTTCCTGCTGCAGACCTACTTTCCTGCCACTCTCATGGTCATGCTGTCCTGGGTGTCCTTCTGGATTGACCGCAGGGCCGTCCCTGCTAGAGTATCATTAGGTACACCTCTGCAAGCTACACAACATGAGCCAAATGTTGAATATGCTGGATAAAAAAAACAAACACTTACTTGCAGGACTGCAATCTATTTTTTGGGTTAGAGTAAATTTTCCATCCATCCATTTTCTACCGCTTATTCCCTTCGGGGTCGCGGGGGGCGCTGGAGCCTATCTCAGCTACAATCGGGCGGAAGGCGGGGTACACCCTGGACAAGTCACCTCATCGCAGGGCCAACACAGATAGACAGACAGACAACATTCACAATCACATTCACACACTAGGGCCAATTTAGTGTTGCCAATCAACCTCCAAAGACATGCACCTGCATGTCTTTGGAGGTGGGAGGAAGCCGGAGTACCCGGAGGGAACCCACGCAGTCACGGGGAGGACATGCAAACTCCACACAGAAAGATCCTGAGGCCGGGATTGAACTCACGACTACTCAGGACCTTCGTGTTGTGAGGCAGACGCACTACCCCTCTGCCACCGTGCTGCCATTGTCATGGCTGCAGTAAGATCTGCAGCCATGACAAAATATCAGACAATCTCCATTGTCAATGACAGGCAGGAAAATAAAGATAAACACATAGCCTATGTTGTAGGCATAGGCATAGGCTCATACGTTTTTAAGTCGAAATAAAAAAATAAATAAAAAATGTGCCTCATAAGCCTTAGGCTGTCAATCACGCGCACAAACTTAAATTATACAATAACATGTGTCATCCCTATTTGAACAAAAATAAATTAGATAAATAATAATAATAAATTACCTGCAACTTATTGGCCAAGGCAAATAGCTGAAGGGGGGAAATCAAACCCATCAGACTGCACTTTATCATCAAACTTGAATTATAATGAAAATAGACGGTCGCGACAAACAAAGCAGGCTAAATAGCCTTACATTGTAGCCAATCGGAGATGCGCTTCACTTGAAAGCGATGCCAAATAATTAACACACAGTAGTATATCTCAAATAGAAAAAACCCAGAATAAACAACGCAATTGCCTTAGTTCCTTTGCATTGTAGTGCGCCCAAACAACACGTAACCATCAAAATTATTCAGCTGACCGAACTCAATATAGGTTAGACATGAGCTTATTTGGTATAGCCTAGTTAACGTAGACTAATTCGTTTAACATATCCAACCGTATGTCTACTTACTTTTTTTTTTGTTAGCACTATGCAGGAATAAAATGGCATCTACAGTGCCAGGATTCAGGCGAGAGCGCCTGGCCTCTAAAATGCGCCCTGCTGCGCTGAAGGAGCGCTCACTTGCGGCACTCAATTGTTGCTGGGACGCATAGGATTCTCTTGGCAAGGTGTTGTAGTCGTGGGAATGATTGTCCTTGTTTCCCCCAAAAGGAAAGTAGATTTTCCTCTGCTGATCCGTCGAGATAGAAGTTTGTAGAGGAATAATCTACTTCATCAACAAGCACAGGTGTGAAGTCAATCCTTTTCTTTTTCGGTGATGCGCCATCAGCTCCAGCTCCAGAATAATTGACTGTTTCAAAGAGTGCTGCTCGTTTTTCGTATGTGGGTAACAACATGTAACTATGTTAGTTGCACAACCACGGTTTCTGATAACTGCTTCACATCTGTGGCACATGGAGTCGACAGGTATTGCAGCCCAGGACAATTGTACTACGTTCCACAATTCCTCTGCATTTTTTGGTTTTGCCTCATGAACAGCATTCTTTATGTCAGCCCAGAAGTTTTCAATGGGATTAAGGTTCGGGGATTGTGCTGTACTTGAATTCTGTTTGTCTGGAACCATGATTTTACTCGCTTGCTGGTGTGTTTGGGGTCATTGTCTTGTTGAAACACCCATTTCAAGGGCATTTCCTCTTCAGCATACGGCAACATGACTTCTTCCAGTATTCTGATGTACTCAAACTGATCCATGATCCCTGGTATGCGATGAATAGGACCCACACCATAGTACGAGAAACATCCCCATATCATGATGCTTGCACCACCATGCTTCACCGTCTTCACTGTGTACTGGGGCTTGAAGTCAGTGTTTGCAGGACGTCTGACAAACTGTCTGTGGCCCTCAGACCCAAAAAGAACAATCTTACTCTCATCAGTCCCCAAATTTTACGCCATTTCTTTTTAGGCCAGTAAGTGTGTGCTTTGGCAAATTGTAATCGCTTCAGCACACGTCTTTTTTTTTAAAAATGGGACTTTGCGGGGGCTTCTTGCTGGTAGCTTGGCTTCACATAGACGTGGTCTGATTGTTACAGTACTCACAGGCCATCTTAGATCTTCTTTGATCCTCCTGGAGCTGATCATTGGCTGAGCCTTTGCCATTTTGGTTATTCTCCCATCCATTTCAATAGTCGTTTTTCTTTTTCTTCCTCGTCTTTTTGGTTTTGGCTGCCATTTTAAAGTGTTTGATATCGTTTTAGCTGAACAGCCTATCATTTTCTGCACTTCCTTATAGGTTTTCCCCTCTTTTATTAAATTCTTAATCAAAGAACACTCTTCTTCTGAACAGTGTCTTCAACGACCCATTTTACACTGTTTTTCCAAGGACAAATGCACAGCCAGCATATGCAACGTTAGTTGCCTTGATCCTAAAATAAGGGCCACTTGTTTAACATATTTTTTTTTACACATAATCAATGATGTCTCTTATGGAACGCAGCACTGCTATTTTTTTGAACACGCCCCTTTCAGTAAATGATCAGTTTCACAGAATCAGCAGCATGCACATCATTCCTGTTGGGTCTGTTGGTTTTCTATACCTTTACTAAACCTTCTAGAAACTTACTTGTAGTGTAGCAGTTGAAATTCTAACTAAAACAGTGATTTATCTTGCTAGTGATGTGGGACTGCTATTATTTTGAACACAACTGTATATATATATATATATATATATATATATATATATATATATATATATATATATATATATATATATATATATATATATATATATATATATATATATATATACATATACACACACACACACACACACACACACATATATATACATCCATCCATTTTCTACCGCTTGTCCCATTTGCAGTCGAGGGGAGTGCTATCTCAGCTGCATTCGGGCGGAAGGCGGGGTACACCCTGGACAAGTCGCCACCTCATCACAGGGCCAACACAGATAGACAGACAACATTCACACTCACGTTCACACACTAGGGCCAATTTAGTGTTGCCAATCAAGGTGCATGTCTTTGGAGGTGGGAGGAAGCCGGAGAACCCACAACACAAGAAATTTCACCTGGCCCAGACACGGAAAGGATTGATAGATTGACCATGCACGCAAGCCATGCTTGTTGGGGCCGTGCATTGTCATGCTGCAACATGACTCCAAACAACCCACATGGCTTGAATTAATGCAAGTTAAATGACTGCATTTTGTTACAAATTCCTACAATTTGTGTTTTATCTTTCACAATGTGTGTTTCTGCTACAGTACATGTCTTATCTGTGTAGTTTTTGATGTATTTGTTTTAGTATTTGTATTTGTCTTAAAGCACAGACCAAGAGTGGCAAACATAAATCATGAAGCATTTAGTACGATGTCAATAAAGCTTTCTGGGACCCATTACCTCCCTGCTTGGCACTCAGCATCAAGGGTTGGAATTGGGGGTTAAATCACCAAAAATGATTCCCGGGCGCGGCTACGCTGCTGCCCACTGCTCCCCTCACCTCCCAGGGGGTGATCAAGGGGATGGGTCAAATGCAGAGGACAAATTTCACCACACCTAGTGTGTGTGTGACAATCATTGGTACTTTAACTTTAACTTATTCTATTCTAACCCAATCCTAGATTATGGCGGAAAATTGCTGGAAGGAAAATTGCAAATTGTTCTTTCAGTGGAACAAGTGAAGCCCAATGTGTTAAATTCCTTTTAATGTTTATTTTCAATTGTTATTTGACTGCAATTAGAAACATATGTTCAATGTATCATATGTTGTTCTGTTCTAATGAAGCCAACAATCACATTTGTTTGTGGTCCCCTTTATTTTGAAAAGTATCGAATTACATTACATAGGGTAGCACAGTATACCAGGGTAAATGTGCCTCACAATACGAATATCCTGGGTTCAATCCTGTGTGGAGTTTGCACGTTCTCCCCGTGACTGCATCCTCCCACCTCCAAAGACATGCACCTGGGGATAGGTTGATTGGCAACACTAAATTGGCCCTAGAGTGTGAATGTTGTCTGTCTATCTGTGTTGGCCCTGTAATGAGGTGGCCTTCCGCCCGTGTGCAGCTGAGATAGGCTCTAGCACCCCCCTCGACGGTAGAAAATGACTGAATATTGCATTTAACAAATAAGGTGGAGAATGTTGCATTTACAAAATAAGGTTCAGAATGTTTGCATTTTGCAGATATAAATAGGAGCTATGTGTGAAATTACTGTACGGATAAATATATTGCATGTTAATTGATGTATGTTATATTGTCTTATATGTACTAATATATATATATATATATATATATATATATATATATATATATATATATATATATATATAGTTGGCATATGTCCACAGCATATGCCAATTTAATAAAACCAATCACCAATGTGTTCCAACAGCTCTACTGCTATCCTTGACCGCTAAACAAGCAGTTTCACTTACACTTATCCGGTACATAAATATGTATATTCTCACATTAACAGTAAGCAGGTCTCCTCTTTACTTTGCTACCAAGGTCAGTAATATCTTTATTTATTTTGGGTATGTCCAGGGTTGAAGTGGTTAACTTTAAACACTATTTTGTCTATTTATAGCTACAATCATATTAAGTGAATCATTCCACTTATTGTTGTCTCCCACAAAGCTAATCCTCCTTTTGACATGCGTTGTGTAAACTAGTTGATATTAACTGGCGACTCCTGATGACTTCTATTTATCTGATACAGTGGAAGCGTTTAGGTCAGTCCCGCTCACTGTATCGTATACCGGCCTGTGGGGTTCCACTGTTCATGAATAGTGTTTCTTTTTTCTTTTAGGTATAACAACAGTGCTGACCATGTCCACCATCATCACTGGGGTCAATGCCTCCATGCCCAGGGTCTCCTACATCAAAGCTGTGGATATTTACCTCTGGGTCAGTTTTGTCTTCGTCTTTCTGTCCGTCCTTCAATACGCGGCGGTCAACTATCTGACCACAGTCAGAGACGGTAAAGACAGAAAGCTCCGGGAAACAGCGCGAGAACAGGTACACAAGTATTCTTGAAAATGCAATTTGAATTGGAACATTCATATTTTCCATTTGTTTGTAGCAGACACTTCCCTGCACCTGTGGCATGCCCCATGCAAAGACAATGATGATGGATGGGGCGTACAGCGAGGCAGATGCCAACAGCCTGGCAGGCTACACCAGGGCTTCTATGGCAGCTGAGGACACACAAGACAAACATGAGCAGATGATGGTGCAGCTTTCTCTGGACGAGTCCACACTAACCAAGAGGAAGAGTAGCCGCAATTTTCGGATAATCCAGAACACCCACGCCATTGACACCTACTCTCGATTCATCTTTCCTGGTGCCTACACCCTTTTTAACCTTATATATTGGTGTGTGTACTGCTGAAAGACATATACTAGATTTTTCCACTTGCAGTTTGCTCAATTCATCCAGCAAGACAACTGAAGAAAATGGTGTTACCACCGAAAATCATTTTAATTCTGGTTAAACCCTTAAAATCTACTGGATTTTTTTGCATAAGTCTGTAGAAAATAAATACATATAATAAATAAAAAAATAAGAACAAAACAATAAAATTGAAATGAACAGCTTCTGAGTTCAATGCATTACATACTTAATTGATGTAGGCTACATAATACATAAATACTATTCTTGTGGTACTCATTGGGCGAAATCTGGGAACTCTGATACTAAATCGTGTGCTGGTATGACATTGATTTATAAAAAAATTCTAGAAAATCCGGGATTTTTTTTATAATTGTTGAAAGGGAGCACACAATTCCTGAACAGGCTGAATATTTTGGAGTTGGAACGGTTTGAATCGGATAAAAAATGTGGGAGTTGTGGAACTTTGAAAAATGTCCCATTCTTTTCAATGGGAATCTCATGGAAATTTGGGAAAAGAGGGAATTTTGGTGTTGGAATTTTTCAAATCAGTCGAGAAAAGTTGTAGTAATTGAAAATGGAAATTTGGGAATTTCAGTAATTTCTTGGAAAATGCTAAAAAAAAAAATTGTATTACGAAGTTCCTGGAAAACCGAGAATTTTTCCAGTTCAAAAAAACAACTTTGTTTTTTGTCCTGATTAAGAGGAATGTTGTGACAGTGGAACAGTTGAAGTGGGTTCAAAAATGTGGAAGGAGTAGTCGACAGAAAAAAAATGCGTTTGAAAAAACGAGAATTCTTGGAATTCCTGGAATTTTTTTTAACTTGAAAAAAATAGTTTTCCGGATGAGTGGAATGTGTTGAAGGTGGAATGGTTTGAATCGGTTGAAAATGTGCAAACGGTGGAAGTTTGAAAAATAGCCAATTCATTTAAAATTATAAAAATGTCCCGGAAAACCTGGAATTTGTCATGGGTAAGCCCGCGATTCCCGTATAGGCTGAAGAGTTTGAAGTTG